>NC_084749.1:38609388-38674388 GCF_033978785.1 Entelurus aequoreus | reverse complement strand
TTTCGTTAACATACCAGGCACGTTCTCAGTTGGTTATTTATGCGTCATATAACGTACACTTATTCAGCCTGTTGTTCACTATTCTATATTTATTTTAAATTGGCTTTCAAATGTCTATTCTTGGTGTTGGGTTTAATCAAATAAATTTCCCCCAAAAATGCGACTTATACTCCAGTGCGACTTATATATGTTGTTTTCCTTCTTTATTATGCATTTTCGGCCGGTGCGATTTACACTCCGGAGCGACTTAAACTCCGAAAAATACGGTATATTTGTTATATATTTTTTGTGAATACTTAAAATATAAAATAAAAAATATAGCAATGATTGGCAACACGCATTAAACACTTCAAAAGTTATTGTCAGGTGACTATCCCAGGTATGACTTTCCCTAAATGGCGTGTCAGATAAGCAAGTTGAATTCCAAAAGCTTTTTGTCATTAAAATTTATGTATGGGGTTCAAATATTGCTATTTAACTGTTCCCACTATATTTCTTTGCTGATTTTGCATTAAAACAAGCTACATTACGTGGCTGTGATGTGGATATTAATTGATTGTTGTAGGTGAACCTACATTTTTTCCACTTATTATCACCTTTATTAGTCAAACGTTTTAAAGCAGAGGAACCCTTTGAAGAGTCCTGTATCATGTTTTTTTTTGCAAAAGTTGAGTCGCCCCCTGCTGGAATTTATGTGCAATAGGAAAAAAGAAAAAAAAAGACAGGCAAGAAGTTAGTCCGAGTTATGGTGGACGAGTTAAGTCTTAAGATAAAGTGAAACATTGCATTGTTTACAATCACATTAGCTTTCGATTCACTCAACTCAGCTTGAAAATTTTGACACAACAGATTTATTGTTTTCACCACAGCCGCCATATTTCATACCCTTCATTTGTCTGCAATATCACTGATCAAGGGAGTTATTTTGTTGCAACCTCGCACCCACACACACACACACACACCTTTTCTGCTGTGGATTTTAACTCAGTCCTGTTCCACTGTCATCCTCTATTGTGGGAAAGCTTCCTGCCAGCTCATTGGTCAGTGAGTGCTGCTCTTCTCCCCACAGGAAGTGTGTAGGCAGTCCTGATTGGCCCGGCTCTGAAGCATAGACAAAGAATGGGCTGAGCTCAATAGCCAAGGCGGACCTCACCAGGCCAACGCCACCTGTCCGCTCAGAACAGGGGTGGTAAAGTCGCCCGCTTATCGGGTGCATGTAAAGCGCCTCAGGCCGGAAGGGCGCGGTCAGCTTCTCTGCGCCCCCGCAGAAGGACAGGAGCTTCTGGTCTCCGGTGATGGCCTCCAGCAGGTGGGTGAAGACCACCGGCCGGTCGTCGCAGCGCAGGAAATTCCTCTCCCTCCCACACAGAGACAGGAAGGGGAAGTCCACGTAGCGTCCGCTCTGATTGACACGCAGACGACTGAAGAAGAAAGCCAGGAAGTGTTTGTCTGGTGATGTAAAAAAATAAATCACATTGGGATGGATACCTAATATGAGAAACAACGTCACTTTGTATTCACATACATTTAAAAAGTCCATGACTGTGTGCTCACTTCCGTACATTTTAGGTTATTATTATTATTTTAAATGTGTTCCAATTGAGAAGTAGGGGAGGAACTAACTTGAAATATCTTGTATTATTGGAGAACAGATGAAGAAGCGGGTAATATTGCGATTGTCAGTATGCAACAACAGTAAGGGTGTAACGGTACACAAACATTTCGGTTCGGTACGTACCTCGGTTTAGAGGTCACGGTTCGGTTCATTTTCGGTACAGTAAGAAAACAACAAAATATAAATTTTTTGGTTATTTATTTACCAAATTTGTAAACAATGGCTTTATCCTTTTAACATTGGGAACACTATAATAAGTCTGCCCAAAAATAGAAATAGCTCTGTGTGTGATGGATGTGAGCCACCACTAGGCTGATCAGTGCAACAGCAGTCATGAATGCTAAGCATAACAATAACATACATATACACACTGGGTCCATTGCCAGGGTTAATGCAGTCAACATATATAAAATAAAAACTAAATAAGATAAGGCTCAGAATGGTTTCTTAACAAAATCTTTTTACATATAAAGTGCTTTTTTTGATTGATTGATTAATTGAGACTTTTATTAGTAGATTGCACAGTACAGTACATATTCCGTACAATTGACCACTAAATGGTAAGACCCGAATAAGTTTTTCAACTTGTTTAAGTCGGGGTCCACGTTAATCAACATTAAACTGCCTCAAGTAGACAAAACTTTTCTTCTACAAAAGTGCAACATTAAACAGTTTCAAGTCAACTCAGCCTCAGATTAACTTTTATTTCCCCCCCAGCCTTTAACCCTGGTGACTTTCACTCAATCTTCATGTTTTTTGCCAGAAAAATCAGTTTATCCACATTGTCTGCAGAAAGAGCCGACCTGCTTGCAGTTACAATGTCTCCAACTGTGGAAAATACCCTTTCGCTGGGCACGGAGCTAGCAGGTATGGCGAGGTAGTGCCTGGCTAACTTGGCAGTAAGAGGATATATGGGCTCATTGTTTTTCCACCATAGAAGTGGGTCAAAATCTAGTTTTTAATGCAATATGGTCTTAAATCTGCTACTATAAAAACATTTGTTATTGCTTTAGCCCTGCCTGACTCACCGAGGAGAGGCTGCTTGAATGCGGTGGGCAGCTGTGTGTTCGTCTTTCTCTTCGTTGAAACGATGTTCACTTGGGGGTGGTGCCGCTTCAAAATGGGTTAGCATGTTTGACGTGTTGGCAGAAGCATACCCTACCGCTGCTGAACAATGCCGGCAAACCGCTTTCGCTTTGTCCGCCACTCGTATCGCACCGCAAAGCCGAAATGTTCCCAAACGGGAGATCTTAACGAGGCAGGAGGGTCTTCCAGCTCTGACTATTTCATGATGTCGTAGCCCGGTCGTTGCTAGCATGCCGTGTGTCGTGCATTGTTTACAAAACGTGTGGTACGCTACTTAATATGTCCGTGTGGAAACTCGTTCGGTACACCTCCGAACCAAACCGAAACCCCCGTACCGAAACGGTTCAATACAAATACACGTACCGCTACACCCTTAAACAACAGTCATGGATTTGGGACTGTGTGTACATTCCCACTCTTTGTGGATGGATGTAAAAACTTGCAGTACCAAAGTCCAACAGAGAGGTAGCATCTGCGTAAAGCAGCCTGTCTGAGCCTCCCCTGAAGAAGAAGCACTTCAGTAGCGGAGCCGCATGCATGGAAATAATTTAAACGTGAATTAAGGATGTTTTTTTTAACAAAAAGGACCGCGACAGATTGACAACAACCTGATGAAACAGGTGATTATTTACAGTAGGTTATGAATCTTATTAGCGAGATAACTAGGGGTGTCACGATACAACTTTGTCACTTCCAAAACCGATGCTTTAACTATTGGCCGATGCAGATGCCGATACCCGATACGATATCAGCACAAATCATTCATCAGAATCAGAATCAGAAGTACTTTATTAATCCCCGAGGGGAAATTGAGATTTTCAACACAATCCCATTCAAGATCCGACAAACATTACAGAGAGACAGAAAAAGGATCTCTGCTAACTTCCGGCGCCCTTACAAAAAAAAGGTGAGAAACAGGTAAACTTTTGTGGGGTGGGGGGAGAGTAAAAAAATATTCAGTCAAAGGCTGGACTCCAGGGAGGGGGTCCAGACTGAGGCCAAGGAAAAAAGCCTCATAGACATAGGATACTCACTTGGTACTCCCAAGGGAGTATCCTATCACAGGACGCGTTAATGTCAGGGCCAGCTAGATGTCCTTACTGACAACAACTCGTGATCTGATTGGCTAACGCAATTCTCTATCAACTGTATGTGCATGTTCACTTACAGTGCACAGACGCCTGCATTGTTGATTCTGAAGGCCCCGGGCAGATTTTGTACAGCATGGCAACATAAGCTAGCCGAATATTGATTGGATAACAACTCTAACCTAAAAAAAACAGCACTGAGAGGAGCATAATATGACATGAAGGGAATATGAATAATTTAGATATTTAGGAAAAGTAAAAAAACAAAAACTTTTATCTTGAATTATGATCATGATTTCTGGTTATGTTAGGCCAGCAGAGAAGGCCTTGCTGGCCCACCACTGGATAATAGGTTTCACTATGTAAAGTGCTTTGAGTCTCTAGGTAAAAGCACTAAATAAATGTAATTTGCTTCATTTGATTTAAAATATTATTTTCCTATTGGCACATCTCATCTGTGCATTTTTAAGGGGTGTCTCTGAGATGTGTCAATCTCAAAATGTTACTTTGAACCCCTTTTTGGCAACCAAGAATATGATTCAATGAATATATCCAAACACTTTATTAATATTTATTATGTGCATGAACAAAAAGCAGTTAATATTGTGTGTAGATTTTAAACAAGAGGTTTAAAAGCTACATCGGATCAATAACAGTCCTTTACAATTTCATTATTACTATAGAAATGGCCAACTCTTTCATTTTTCAGACACGATAAAGGCTTAAATAATTTCAAACACATATCCTTACAATAACCTTGAATATAAAGTGTTTGTCAGACACAGAGTAATGAGTTGTAAGCAGACGAAGCCCCAGTAGTGCCGTTTAAACAACTGTGCACTATTTTTTTGGCGGCCCCCCCACCTGAAAAAGTTTAATGCCCTCCCACCCCGAATGTTTTTCTGCAACAAGTCTGTACTTGGTGAGAACCACTGCACTACATACATAAGTCGTACGTAATTTGAAAGAGGAAAACTGAAAACTTTATTTATACTTTCTGAAGTTTGAATAGCTTTTTAGTGTCCGGTTTGCTAAGCGGATGAAAATGTCAATTAATTTCAATAATGTATTTTTTTTAATTTGAGGTGTTCCCTCTGACAATTTGCATATGTATGTTCTGAAAACATCCCCTGAGGACTCTCAAAGATGGACGCTTTTGACCTCCCTCCCTCCTCAACGACCCCTGGAAGTCGAACTTTGCTTGCATTGCATGCAGAACGGCCCCGGGCCTAAGGACACAACACCACTACACCCAGTAGCGCTTTATAGCAGCAGGCCGGCCTCCAGGGCCCCAACTCCCCCCCCTGTTGCGAGTTGTTGTGATTATATGTAACTTGTTTATGTGTGCTATGGCAAATTAGGTTTTTTCCCTTGGACTCAGTCTGGACCCCTCCCGAGGGTCCAGCCTTTGACTGATATTTTTTACTCTTCCCCCCTTTCCCAATCACCTTTTTCCCACCTTTTTAAAGGAGCGCCGTAAGTGGCTGATCCGTTGGCGGTCCTGTTCTTGTCTCCCTGTAACGTATGTCTGCTCTTAGTTGGACTGTGCCGAAAATGTAATTTCAGTTCTTACAAGAAGTTCTTATATGTCTTGTACATATAGATAGATAGATAGATAGATAGATAGATAGATAGATAGATAGATAGATAGATAGATAGATAGATAGATAGATAGATAGATAGATAGATAGATAGATAGATAGATAGATAGATAGATAGATAGATAGATAGATAGATAGATAGATAGATAGATAGATAGATAGATAGATAGATAGATAGATAGATAGATAGATAGATAGATAGATAGATAGATAGATAGATAGATAGATAGATAGATAGATAGATAGATAGATAGATAGATAGATAGATAGATAGATAGATAGATAGATAGATAGATAGATAGATAGATAGATAGATAGATAGATAGATAGATAGATAGATAGATAGATAGATAGATAGATAGATAGATAGATAGATAGATAGATAGATAGATAGATAGATAGATAGATAGATAGATAGATAGATAGATAGATAGATAGATAGATAGATAGATAGATAGATAGATAGATAGATAGATAGATAGATAGATAGATAGATAGATAGATAGATAGATAGATAGATAGATAGATAGATAGATAGATAGATAGATAGATAGATAGATAGATAGATAGATAGATAGATAGATAGATAGATAGATAGATAGATAGATAGATAGATAGATAGATAGATAGATAGATAGATAGATAGATAGATAGATAGATAGATAGATAGATAGATAGATAGATAGATAGATAGATAGATAGATAGATAGATAGATAGATAGATAGATAGATAGATAGATAGATAGATAGATAGATAGATAGATAGATAGATAGATAGATAGATAGATAGATAGATAGATAGATAGATAGATAGATAGATAGATAGATAGATAGATAGATAGATAGATAGATAGATAGATAGATAGATAGATAGATAGATAGATAGATAGATAGATAGATAGATAGATAGATAGATAGATAGATAGATAGATAGATAGATAGATAGATAGATAGATAGATAGATAGATAGATAGATAGATAGATAGATAGATAGATAGATAGATAGATAGATAGATAGATAGATAGATAGATAGATAGATAGATAGATAGATAGATAGATAGATAGATAGATAGATAGATAGATAGATAGATAGATAGATAGATAGATAGATAGATAGATAGATAGATAGATAGATAGATAGATAGATAGATAGATAGATAGATAGATAGATAGATAGATAGATAGATAGATAGATAGATAGATAGATAGATAGATAGATAGATAGATAGATAGATAGATAGATAGATAGATAGATAGATAGATAGATAGATAGATAGATAGATAGATAGATAGATAGATAGATAGATAGATAGATAGATAGATAGATAGATAGATAGATAGATAGATAGATAGATAGATAGATAGATAGATAGATAGATAGATAGATAGATAGATAGATAGATAGATAGATAGATAGATAGATAGATAGATAGATAGATAGATAGATAGATAGATAGATAGATAGATAGATAGATAGATAGATAGATAGATAGATAGATAGATAGATAGATAGATAGATAGATAGATAGATAGATAGATAGATAGATAGATAGATAGATAGATAGATAGATAGATAGATAGATAGATAGATAGATAGATAGATAGATAGATAGATAGATAGATAGATAGATAGATAGATAGATAGATAGATAGATAGATAGATAGATAGATAGATAGATAGATAGATAGATAGATAGATAGATAGATAGATAGATAGATAGATAGATAGATAGATAGATAGATAGATAGATAGATAGATAGATAGATAGATAGATAGATAGATAGATAGATAGATAGATAGATAGATAGATAGATAGATAGATAGATAGATAGATAGATAGATAGATAGATAGATAGATAGATAGATAGATAGATAGATAGATAGATAGATAGATAGATAGATAGATAGATAGATAGATAGATAGATAGATAGATAGATAGATAGATAGATAGATAGATAGATAGATAGATAGATAGATAGATAGATAGATAGATAGATAGATAGATAGATAGATAGATAGATAGATAGATAGATAGATAGATAGATAGATAGATAGATAGATAGATAGATAGATAGATAGATAGATAGATAGATAGATAGATAGATAGATAGATAGATAGATAGATAGATAGATAGATAGATAGATAGATAGATAGATAGATAGATAGATAGATAGATAGATAGATAGATAGATAGATAGATAGATAGATAGATAGATAGATAGATAGATAGATAGATAGATAGATAGATAGATAGATAGATAGATAGATAGATAGATAGATAGATAGATAGATAGATAGATAGATAGATAGATAGATAGATAGATAGATAGATAGATAGATAGATAGATAGATAGATAGATAGATAGATAGATAGATAGATAGATAGATAGATAGATAGATAGATAGATAGATAGATAGATAGATAGATAGATAGATAGATAGATAGATAGATAGATAGATAGATAGATAGATAGATAGATAGATAGATAGATAGATAGATAGATAGATAGATAGATAGATAGATAGATAGATAGATAGATAGATAGATAGATAGATAGATAGATAGATAGATAGATAGATAGATAGATAGATAGATAGATAGATAGATAGATAGATAGATAGATAGATAGATAGATAGATAGATAGATAGATAGATAGATAGATAGATAGATAGATAGATAGTACTTTATTGATTCCTTCGGGAGAGTTCCCTCAGGAAAATTAAAATTCCAGCAGCAGTGTACAAAATTGAGATCAAATTTAAAAAGTAATAAGTAAATAATGGGGGTATAAATGGAAACAAAATATAAAAATATTACAATAGAATAAAATTAAAAAGCAACAATGAGAATAAAAATAACAGTAAAATAAGAATTTAACAAGAGAAACTAGGCAGTAGTGACCATGTTATGAAAAAGTATTGCACCGTTATTGCTTTGCATCCCCTGTCATCCTAGTACCTCCCCTCCCCCCCAGAGAGGAGTTGTACAGTCTAATGGCGTGTGGGACAAAGGAGTTTTTTAGTCTATTAGTCCTGCACTTGGGATGAAGCAGTCTAGTACTGAACAGGCTCCTCTGGCTACTGATAACGGTATGCAGAGGGTGACTGGCATCATCCAGAATGCTCACTAGTTTTTCCACAGTCCTCTTCTCTGCCACCGTCACCAGTGAGTCCAGTTTTATTCCGATCGTAGAACCGGCCCGCCTGATCAGTTTCTCCAGTCTGGAGCTGTCCTTAGATGTACTGCACACTACAGCACACTACGGTGGGGCAACGCGTACAGAATGTTAAAGAACGGACAATAATAAAGCATCCTCAATCATGAATATAATATTTTGTATGAGTAATACATAAGTTGTATTAAGCACTGACCAATCTGGCCGTTAATAACGCTTTTTCCTTTCTTTTATTGTAACTGGATCTGCGTATGTTCTGTAACTGGATCTGTGTACTGTTATTTTTGTATTATTTTGAGTATTTTCTTTTTCTTTTCCCTTTCTTTTATTTGTAACTGTATTTGTGTATGTTTTGTAACTGGATCTGTGTATTATTATTTTACTTTGAACTTTTGAAAAGGACCCCGTTTTTGCGCCGGCTAATGGGGATCCTCAATAAACAATAAACAACATCCGGGTCCTGACCCGCAGCGCACTTACGTACTTTAAGTATGGAAGTGCGCGAATTGAGACACAGCCCTAGAGAGGTTTTTACTAGGGCTGCGAATCTTTGGGTGTCCCACGATTCGATTCAATATCAATTCTTGGGGTCACGATTCGATTACAAATCGATTTTTTCGATTCAACGCGATTCTCGATTCAAAAACGATATTTTTCCATTTCAAAACAATTCTCTATTCATTCAATGCATAGGATTTCAGCAGTATCTACCCCAGTCTGCTGACATGCAAGCAGAGTAGTAGATTTTTAATTTTAACTAGTAAATGAACCAAAAATATGACTTATTTTATCTTTGTGGAAAATATTGGACACAGTGCTTATGAGCGACGTTCCCTCTAAGGTGCGCGCCTGCGCAATTGCGCACTGCTCACGCGTCCTCTGCGCACAGCAAATTAATGCCGCGCAGAAAATCAAAAATCCCATCTGAACTGTAAACGAAATAAACACATTACAATTTATTCTGTATGATTTTGCAATGCAACTCTGTGAGTGACAGGTTGACAACAAGAGTGGTCCCAATGAATAAAACAATCTTTGTCAACACAGTTCAATTATCGTCTGTCCAGACACTTTGCGGACAGGAATTCCATCAATCACTTTATTGAGCAAAAACCACACCAAAAACAGGAGTAAAAAAACTTTTACTAGAAAAACTGGTCATTTTCTGCCATACAAACCAGGCTTAAAGCAACTTTGTCATCCGTCATATCAACAGAAGTCGCTCGCTCTGTCTCACCTGCACCAACACACGCACTCATGGCACTTAGCCAGTGATGCCTTTATGGCCACACAAAAAGTCGGACAACCCCAACGCCACACAAAGTGTAAATGCCAGGTTGTAACACTCTGACTCCTAAATCAGATGTGTGCTTATTTTACTGCCATTTATTAAGGATGTTAATCTAAGGATATTATTCATGAAATGTTGTCACTAGATTTCATAATTGCTAATAAAAAGATGTATTTTACAGACAGAAAGTTACAGGAACTAAATGTAATCTCTGAAAGGGGTAACATTTCTTTTAAAGGCAGGACCCGCAGCCAGACATACAATACTAGCACATAGGTCACGAAAAACATATTTTTTTGTTATTGTCATTGTAAGGGGGCAAAATCACTTATATCAGAAAATAATTTTAATAAAACATTTAAATTGTTATGATGTCAGGTTTGAGACAGGTGTGACGCTGGTGTGGCCACAGTGTGCACGTGTCTGATGTTGCTCACATGTGCTCCACTGAATGCTCAGGGAGTTTGTGCGTTTGCTCACACACATGAAAAATTAGAGGGAACATTGCTTATGAGATGCGATGCAAGTGTAAGCCACTGTGACACTATTGTTCATTTTTATTTTTATTTTTTTTATAAATGTCTAATGATAATGTCAATGAGGGATTTGTAATCACTGCTATGTTGAAATTGTAACTAATATTGATACTGTTGTTGATAATATTCATTTTTGTTTCACTACTTTTGGATTGTTCTGTGTCGTGTTTGTGTGTCCTCTCAATTGTTCTGTTTATTGCAGTTCTGAGTGTTGCTGGGTCGGGTTTGGTTTTGGAACTGGATTGCATTGTTATGGTATTGCTGTGTATTGTTTTGTTGGATTGATTAATAAAAAATAAAATAAAAATATATAAATAAATAAAAAATATAATAAAAAAAAAATCGATTTTTGAAAAATGAGAATCGACACTGAATCGTACAACGTGAGAATGCCGATTTGAATTCTAATCGATTTTTTCCCACACCCCTAGTTTTTACCCAACAAACCGACATTAAAATTACACAATAACTAAAACAACATATTAAAGAAGTACATTAAATATTTATGTATTATACTGACGTCTCCAAGACAAAAAAAAATGAACGTTTCTGTACCTTTGAAGCAGGTGACAAAGTTCTTCACTTTGGTGTCATCCAGGAACAACTGCAAGAGGACCACAAGCTCACATGTGATGGGAAGAACACACACTCACACACTTATTTGGTACGACGGGTGAAAACATCTCTCACCTGTCCTTGGTGGTCAATGTAGTAGAAGTACTCACGGATCCGTGGTTCTGGGCTCTGGCCCTGGATGTATGCAGCAGCGGCGGCTCTGGAGGTGCTGTAGCCGGAAAGCGAGTTGCGTAAACCGGTTAGAAGCTGACTGCGGAGACCCGCAGTAGTCCGAATAAACAACATGAGCGCCACGTCAAACTGCACTTTCTTTCAAAAGCAACGGCAGCCCGACGAATACCTGGTGTGACCAGGGTACTTTTTTGTAAATCAATAAAGTGTTAAATAACGTCAAAAACGACATTTAACTTAGCCGTCATTGTTTAACCCGGACATGCTTACATGAGGGTCGCTTCTTTTCGACCACTGCCATCTAGTGGACGAAGTGCATAGTACTTCCATTGGAACAACGCACTCGTTATAAGTTCAATCAATCAATCAATCAATGATTGATTGAGGTTATAAGTTTATGCACACTTGGTGATGGCTTAGTTTAAAATAGTTTAGTTTGGGTCGAAAATGCTTAACAAAGTTACACGATTACACTTCCACACTTCAACATGTCCGAAAAGAATAGAAAGAAGCAGAGTTCATTTAATGTATTCTTACTAAGAATGACTACATCTATGGCTAAGAATTTCTTAGCCATAGATGTAGTCATTCTAACAGAGGGGTGTCAAACTCAAATACAGAGTGGGCCAAAATTTAAAACTGAACAAAGCCGCGGGCCAAGGTTGAACAAATTAACCTTTTAATAGGGACCCAAACAAGTTTTGCATTGAATATTGAACAAGGAAGGCTTATAACTTTATAGTGACATGCAAAATCAAATTTCAAATAATAATAATAATAATTAAAAAATATCAATGGCATATCAAATACAATTTAAATAAAAATTGAATGCCTCTTTTCTATTTGCAGCCTTCTGAGGTAAATATCAACATTAACTTTTTCCACAGGCTAATAAATTTGAAAATAAAATAACAATGAATAAACCAACCATTCAGGACTTTAAACTGCTCAGTTTGCAACACACTGATCTAATCTGATGTGCCCAAGCCAGATACCTGCCATCTTTTCTTGGATGCTAATTCATTAATGTCGGCGCTCAGGCTTTGAGCTGAGGCAACCTTCATTATCGAATGAAGGTGTTAATCAGTCATTATATCTCGTAGTCCACCCGGCGGACCACAGTCTTGGGGGCGTGCCTTAAAGGCACTGCCTTTAACGTCCTCTACGAGCTGTCGTCACGTCCGCTTTTCATCCATTCTAACAACATGCCGGCCCAGTCTCAAGATATGAGCGGCTTCTGTACGCACACACACGTGAATGCAACGCATACTTGATCAATAGCGATACAGGTTACACTGAGGGTAGCCGTATAAACAACTTTAACACTGTTACAAATATGCGCCACACTGTGAACCCACAACAGACAAGAATGACAAACACATTTCGGGAGAACATCCGCACCGTAACACAACATAAACACAACAGAACAAATACCCAGAACCCCTTGCAGCACTAACTCTTTCGGGACGCTACAAAAACGCCCTTACTCTTGAAATTTGTAACATGAAAATAATTGTGTAAATACCATGAATTGATTTAAGTGGAAAAACTTATTCGGGTGTTACCATTTAGTGGTCAACTGTACGGAATATGTCCTGTACTGTGCAATCTACTAATAAATGTTTCAATCAATCAATCAATCAATGCTCCAAATTCATTCACACATATGGTTTCCTACACCAAAATTCATCAATTTATTCTTCTACTTCTTCTTTTCCAGATTTTGGAGCGCTCTACCTTTCACATTTTTCATCCAATTCAAACCGTTCCAACTTCAAACTGTTCAGCCTGTTCAGGAATCGCAGGCTTTCTCTTGAAAAGTTCCAAAAATTCCCAGATTTCCGGAACATTTCCCATCCATCCATCCATTTTCTACCGCTTATTCCCTTCGGGGTCGCGGGGGGCGCTGGAGCCTATCTCAGCTACAATCGGGCGGAAGGCGGGGTACACTCTGGACAAGTCGCCATCTCATCGCAGGGCCAACACAGATAGACAGACAACATTCACACTCACATTCACACACTAGGGCCAATTTAGTGTTGCCAATCAACTTATCCCCAGGTGCATGTTTTTGGAAGTGGGAGGAAGCCGGAGTACCCGGAGGGAACCCACGTAGTCACGGGGAGAACATGCAAACTCCACACAGAAAGATCCCAAGCCCGGGATTGAACCCATTCAAAATGAATTGACCATTTTTCAAACTTCTATCATTCCCACATTTTTCAACCAATTCAAACCATTCCACCTTCAACACATTCCACCATCCTGGAAATTTTAACTATTATTCTTCCAAATTCTAAAAAAATTCATGGATTTTCCAGAATTCCTGGTTTTCCAAAGCCATATTTCCACTCTTTTTTTTCCTGGCGACTACTCCTTCCACATTTTTCAACGCATTGATTGATTGAGACTGTTATTAGTAGAAAACATTATATGAAACAGTACAGTTTCCACAGTTCAGTTCATATTCCGTAAAAATTGACCACTAAATGGTTTGATTGAAACTTTTTTTAGTAGATCACACAGTACAGTACATATTCCGTACAATTGACCACTAAATGGTAACACCCGAATAAGTTTTTCAACTTGTTTAAGTCGGGGTCCACGTTAGTCAATTCATGGTAAAGAATTTACTATATTTGTGTAACACATTACTTTGGAAGTATCAGTCCTAGCAAGGAAGTATTAGCTTTAAATAACCATACAAATTGGTCCAAGAAGACTTGTAGCAGCAAGATCTCAACAACACATGTAGTGTGGCCACAACACATGTACGGTAGTGTAACACCCAAATACGTTTTTCAAGTCGGGGTCCACGGTAATCAATTCATGGCATTTCAACCGTTCCACCATCAAAACATTCCTCTTAAAGGCCTACTGAAACCCACTACTACCGACCACGCAGTCTGATAGTTTATATATTAATGATGAAATCTTAACATTGCAACACATGCCAATATGGCAGGGTTAACTTATAAAGTGCAATTTTAAATTTCCCGCTAAACTTCCGGTTGAAAACGTCTATATATGATGACGTATGCGCGTGACGTCAATCGTTGAAACGGAAGTATTGGTACCCCATTGAATCCAATACAAAAAAGCTCTGTTTTCAGCTCAAAATTCCACAGTATTCTGGACATCAAAAATGCCAACATGACACTGCCATATTTATCATTGAAGTCACAAAGTGCATTATTTTTTTTTAACATGCCTCAAAACAGCAGCTTGGAATTAGGGACATGCTCTCCCTGAAAGAGCATGAGGTGGGCGGGGTTGAGGTGGGGGGCGGGGGGATAGGGGGCAGCGGGGGGTGTATTTTTCTGTAGCGTCCCGGATGAGTTAGTGCTGCAAGCGGTTCTGGGTATTTGTTCTGTTGTGTTACGGTGCAGATGTTCTCCCGAAATGTGTTTGTCATTCTTGTTTGGTGTGGGTTCACAGTGTGGCGCATATTTGTAACAGTGTTAAAGTTGTTTATACGCACACCCTCATTGTGACCTGTATGGCTGTTGACCAAGTATGCATTTGCATTCACTTGTGTGTGTGAAAAGCCGTAGATATTATGTGATTGGGCCGGCACGCAAAGGCAGTGCCTTTAAGGTTTATTGGCGCTCTGTACTTCTCCCTACGTCCGTGCACCAGTACGTACAGCAGCGTTTTAAAAAGTCATACATTTTACTTTTTGAAACTGATACCAATAATTTCCGATATTACATTTTAAAGCATTTATCGGCCGATAATATCGGCAGTCCGATATTATCGGACATCTCTAATCCAAACTGTTCCAACTTCAAAATGTTCCGCCTGTTTGGGAAATTATGTGCTCTACTACAAAAATTCGAAAAAAATGTTCCAGTATTTCAGTTCAACTTCAGCATTGGAGCATTCACACGCAATTCCTTCAGGAATTGCCTCTTCTAGTTACTTACTTTGCCTGAGCTTCCGTCCAAATGAATGAATGCACACAAACACTGAATAAAAAAATCCAGAAATGCTTCCAACCACACTTGGTAGAGGAGTTGCAGTATTCTGATTTCACAAGTAGACCTGAACGCACCATTGCCCGAGAGCAGAATACACGTTATTTTGTTCCTCAATGGCTTGTAATATGTCGGAAGGAACACAACATTTGCTATGGCTAAAGTTATTTTACAAACCACCACAACAATGTTTTTAAGGACCGCTATTTATGAAGAGTTTCTAGTTTCTCTTCCGCCTCCCCTCCCAGAGAGGGCGGGGTTCTCTGTTACCTGCACGGCAGCGGAGGTAATAATGGCGACCTAGTTGGACTACATTGCTCGAACACCGACTTCAACCTTCTTTCTTTCCCAGTCAAAGGTAATATTTAAGCACACACACGTTCAACTTCGAGCACACTTGTTCGAACGTTTCTAAACTATATATAGTTTGCTGACAGAAAACGCCTCCTAAAGCCAGGTGTGTGTAGTCGCACAGAAGTGTACTCTCGCTGCTAAACCTTCTGATCATTCTCAGTTTTCTTGATATAGTTTCATATTTAAGTACATTTGGAGGATTTGACATACAGTATTCAAAAGTTATAAGAGTTGAAGAATTACTTTTGTGACATAATTGCAGCTATTTTTCCTTTTGTTGTGGACCATTAATACATTTCTGTCTTAGATTTGCTGAAGTGAATTTAACTTGGGTATTTATTAATACTAACATGGCTCGTCACAGTATTTGTGAAATGTTTCATGATGTGGACATCCAACTGTTAAAACTGATTACTTTGGTCAACTCAGGGCCACCTTAAACTAAAGGGGGGACCTTGGGGATGAGGGGGTTTTGCCCCCCCCCCCCCTGTCCTGGAACAACATAAACAAAAATCATAGTAACAGAACATCAATGAAACAATATACATCTATTTAAAATAATATTGAATCCATGAATACCATATTTTTCGGACTGTAAGGCGCACTTAAAATCCTTTACCGTATTTTCCGCACTATATGGCGCACCTAAAAACCTCCAATTTTCTCAAAAGCTGACAGTGCGCCTTATAATCCGGTGCGCTTTATATATGGACCAATATTGAGCCACAACAAACTTAAACTTCATTTTCATAAAGTTTAGGTCTCGCAACTACGGTAAACAGCCGCCAACTTCTTTTTCCCCTGTAGCAGAAGAAGCGCTTCTTCTTCTACGGTAAGCAGCCGCCGACTTCATTTTCCCCCGTAGAAGAAGCGCTTCTAACCCAAAAATGGCTCCTATTAAGAGACACGCTTACTACGCAGAGTTTAAACTTAAAGGCCTACTGAAACCCACTACTACCGACCACGCAGTCTGATAGTTCATATATCAATGATGAAATCTTAACATTGCAAAACATGCCAATACGGCCGGGTTAACTTATAAAGTGCAATTTTAAATTTCCCGGGAAATACTTGGCTGAAAACGTCTCGGTATGATGACGTTTGCGCGTGACGTCAGTATTGGGACACCATTGTGTCCCAATACAAACAGCATCTGTTTTCATCGAAAAATTCCACAGTATTCTGGACATCTGTGTTGGTGAAACTTTTTCAATTTGTTTAATGAACAATGAAGACAGCAAAGAAGAAAGCTGTAGGTGGGATCGGTGTATTAGCGGCTGACTACTGTGGACTGGACTTTCACAATGTTATGTCAGACCCACTCGACATTCGTTGCTTTCGGTCTCCCCTAGAGGGGGGGGGGGGGGGTTACCCACATATGCGGTCCTCTCCAAGGTTTCTCATAGTCATTCACCGACGTCCCACTGGGGTGAGTTTTTCCTTGCCCGTATGTGGGCTCTGTACCGAGGATGTCGTTGTGGCTTGTACAGCCCTTTGAGACACTTGTGATTTAGGGCTATATAAATAAACATTGATTGATTGTTTGATTGACTACAGCAACACAACCAGGAGGACTTTGAGTTGGATAGCAGACGCGCTATCCGACGCTAGCCGAAAATTTCATTTCAGTAGGCCTTTAAAGGCCTACTGAAATGAATTTTTCTTATTTAAACGGGGATACATAGACACATTCTATGTGTCATACTTGATCATTTCGTGATATTGCCATATTTTTGCTGAAAGGATTTAGTAGAGAACATCGACGATAAAGTTCGCAACTTTTGCTCGCTGATAAAAAAAGCCTTGCCTGTACCGGAAGTAGCGTGACGTCACAGGAGCTAGTATTCCTCACAATTCCCCGCTGTTTACAATGGAGCGAGAGAGATTCGGAGCGACAAAGCGACGATTACCCCATTAATTTGAGCGAGGATGAAAGATTCGTAGATGAGGAACGTTACAGTGAAGGACTAGAGAGGCAGTGATGGACGTATCTTTTTTCGCTCTGACCGTAACTTAGGTACAAGCTGGCTCATTGGATTCCACACTTTCTCCTTTTTCTATTGTGGATCACGGATTTGTATTTTAAACCACCTCGGATACTGTATCCTCTTGAAAATGAGAGTCGAGCACGCGAAATGGACATTTAAAGTGACTTTTATCTCCAAGACAATACATCGGTGACACACTTAGCTACTGAGCTAACGTGATAGCATCGTTCTCAAATGAAGATAGAAACAAAAGAAATAAACCCCTGACTGGAAGGATAGACAGAAGATCAACAATACTATTAAACCATGTACATTTAACTACACGGTTAAAAATTCTCAGCCTGGTAAGGCTTAACAATGCTGTTGCTAACGACGCTAAGGCTAATTTAGCAACTTAGCAACCGGACCTCACAGAACTATGATAAAACATTAGCGCTCCACCTACGCCAGCCAGCCCTCATCTTCCCATCAACAGCCGTGCTCACCTGCGTTCCAGCGATCAACGGCGCGACGAATGACTTCATCCGTGGGTTTGGCGGCAAGCATCGGCTAGGCGTCTGCTAAGTAAGTAGTCCTTGTTGTGTTGCTGTAAGTATTGTACTTAGCCGCTAATACACTGATCGATCCCACCTACAACATTCTTCTTTGCAGCCTCCATTGTTCATTAAACAAATTGCAAAAGATTCACCAACACAGATGTCCAGAATACTGTGGAATTTTGTCGAAGAAAACAAGAGGTTTTTGTATCGGGTCCGATGGGGTCCAACCACTTCCGTGGATTTTGTGACGTCACGCACATAAATCATATCCAAAGGAGTTTTTCAACCGGAAGTGTGGCGGGAATTTTAAAATTGCACTTTATAAGTTAACCCGGCCGTATTGGCATGTGTTTCAATGTTAAGATTTCATCATTGATATATAAACTATCAGACTGCGTGATCGGTAGTAGTGGGTTTCAGTAGGCCTTTAAACTTAAGCCAATCAGTCACGCAGTAGAACACGGGAATAGAGCAGCAGCGAGAGAATTTAACATAAACAAATCAATGGTGTTTAATTCGGACACTGAAGAAGACGAATTCGAGGGATTCGTGGATGAGGAATAACTTCATAAAGTGAGCTTTACATGTTTATTTTGTGTGTTGTGTGACATTAACGTTTGAGCAATGTTGAGTTATTGATATATTGTTACTGCTCTGCACTATTTCGAGTGTTACTATATTGTGATTGCACTAACGTTTGATTTACCGTTACAGTATCACTGTCTTTTACGTGTTTATTGAATCAGGGAAAAGTTCCCCTCCACTATGTGATATAAATGTTGCACTACTGTTATACCTTGCTGTTGTTAAAAGATAAACAAAACACCACGTCACTGACTTTACCTCGGGGAAAATAATAAAACAGCTGTTTATTCATTTTGGGAGTGAACAGAGTTGTCAGAACTCTGGTTTGTAATCTATTAATAAAGTTTGACTGACCTATCTGACTGTTTAGTTGACATTCCCTTTAGCGCAGCTCCATCTAATGGATGCATAGGTGCGCCTTATAATCCGGTGCGCCTTATATATGAACAAAGTTTTGAAATATGCCATTCATTGAAGGTGCGCCTTATAATCCGGTGCGCCTTATAGTGCGGAAAATACGGTAATTTTCTCAAAAATGGACAGTTCGCCTTATAACCCGGTGCGCTTAATGTACGGAATCATTTTGGTTGTGCTTACCGACCTCGAATCTATTATATTTGGTACATGGTGTAATGAGAAGTGTGACCAGTAGATGGCAGTCACACAAGAGATACGCCAGTAAACACCAAAACTTTAAATGTTCCATTGAGAAAATATAGAACATTACACACAACGCTTAAAAATCTGTCAAAATGCTTTAGTACGACTTCGGTAAGCTATGAAGCCGCACCGCTTGATGGATTGTCGGTGCATTAAACATACAAGTATTATTATGGTGCGTGTATAAGGACCACGAAATGGCAGCTATTAGCAGACATTATTTGGTGTTTTGTTTCGCAATATTATGCAAAACCAACTTGTCTTACCTTCTGGTACCTGCTGATGTGTATTTGGGATCTGCATAAGTACTGAAAATTTGCGCGCATCCACCATTGTGGTCCATGGTCCGTAGTCGATAAGCTTCTTCTTTTTCTCTGTCTTCTTATGTGGCATTCACCTTCCGCTGTTGCCATTTTTGCTATGAAGTAGTGTAAAGTACTTACTTATATCTGTCAGTAGACTAGCTATAAAAGTGCTAAAAACTAGAGTGGGTTTACGTAATTCACCCATGGAACTTTAGTTTTTAGAGGGTTCCAGTCGGACTGTTTTTCACGGGACACATTTCCAGCGTTGTTGTTGCACTATTGAGCCACGGATGAGAAGATGCTGCTCCGTTATTGATTTAAGTAAAGTCTGAATGTCATTAAAACAGTTAGCTCCATCTTTTGACACTTCTTCCACTCCCGTCCTTGCACGCTACACCGCTACAACAAAGATGATAGGGAGAAGACGCTGTCGAAGGTGTGCCACGTAGGTAAGACCGCCCACAAAACGGTGCATCCTGAAGAGACGCTCAGAAGGCGACTTGAAGATGATCTGTAAAACATAATCTATGCAACATTTTCACCAAAGAACCACCATTACATGTTATGTAGACCAGTGGTCCCCAACCACCGGGCCGCGGCCTGGTACCGGTCCGCGGACCACAAAAGAAATAGAAAAAAAAAAATATATATATTTTTATTTTTATTAAATCAACATTAAAAACACAATATATACATTATATATCAATATAGATCAATACAGACGGTGCAGTCGGCAGGGATACAGTCCGTAAGCACACATGATTGTATTTCTTTATGAAAAAAATAATAATAATAAAAAATACATTTTTTTATTTTTTATTTCAACCCCCCCCCCCCCCCCCTCCTCCGGTCCGTGGGACAAATTTTCAAGCGTTGACCGGTCCGCAGCTACAAAAAGGTTGGGAACCACTGATGTAGACCACAAGATAGTGGTTTCAATTTAGAAAAAAATCAGACCCCTTTAATTTAACCACTTAAGGCCCAAGCTGTGTGTTTACATGTTTTTATTTATTTCTCTTTGCTATTCGGGCTTATCGGACCCTAATTAGAATAAAAACTAAGAATCATCTTTTGATATGATGTACTTAGTCCATAAGTACACAAACGTGTACTTCATGTTTAGTGACATGCTAATTCTTATCTTTTCTTTCCAAATTCCATTATATGTTATACTCTTCTGACACCACCAGATGGCAGTATAAGTGTCCACATAAGCGGCCATAAGACCCCAATTCAGTAGTGTACACAATTTTGGAAATAAGAGCTAAAAGGTGCTGTCCCATGCATGTGGCCACTAAGCCTTTGAGCCTTTTGTATGAAAATAGACCTGAATAGACCCGCTCATCAGCAGTGCGCCCTATGGTCCGAAAAATACGGTACATCTCCTAAGTGTAATCTTTGCGTACGTAAAGGCTACACCAGGGGTGGGCAATGAATTTTTACCGGGGGGCGCATGAGCAACCCGAGCACTGCTGGAGGGCCACATCGACAATATTTCAATTCAATTTTGCTCAATATTATTTTTGATATATACCGTAAGATAAATAATAATAATAATAATTAATAATAATAGTAATACTTCAACATAGTGTGTGTAACAGCATTCCATGACTAATATAAATAAATTAACATTAATAATAAATGACAGTAAAATAAGCACACGTATGACTGAGGAGTCATAGTGTAACTTTGTGTGGTGTTTGAGTTGTCCGACTTTTTGTGTGGCCATAAACGCAGCAGTGGTTTAGTGCTATGCGTGTTGGTGACAGATGACAAGTTGGTTTTGGCCTGGTTTGTACGGCAGAAAATGACTAGTTTTTCGAGATAGAATTGTTTTACTCGTGTTTTTGGTGTGGTTATGTCCGAATATAAACAGTTTTGCTCAATAAAGTGATCGATATAATTCCTGTCCTCGAAGCATCTCGATAGACGTTACAATAATCGAACGGTGTTCAATTGAACGGTGTTGACGAACACCATTAGGGCCACTTGTTGTCACTGTCACTCAAAGTTGCATTGCAAAATTACATAGAATAAATATGTTTATTTTGTTTAGAATTCAGATGGGATTTGATTTGGTGCGTGGCATATATTTGCTGCGCGCAGCAGACGCTTGAGCAGTGCGCAATTGCGCAGGCACGCACCTTCGAGGGAACGTTGCTTTGCAGTCCATGTCTTGTTGAAAACACGCCATTCTTCATCAACTTTTCTCTTTTTAGCGTCTCGGGTGTAAACCGTGCATCACTTGTCGCTGCATGTGCACCTTCACTCGCAGGTTACACACGGACACACGCCCATAAATAATACTTTTCAAAATAAAAGCAGGACAGTTGTATTGCGCGCACGACATAATGTTTTTTCAACTTTATTTTGTAATTAATGATTGCAGCTGTTCACATTCACTCACAATCACGCACACGCATACGTCCACACGGAAGTAATACAAATAACGATTTTCAAAACAAAAGCAGCACCGTTGTATTGCACACTCGACATAGATACTTTTTTAAATGTATTTTGTAATTTATAATTGGCCTCACGCGGGCCGGACAGGGACGCACAAAGGGCCGGATGCAGCCCGCGGGCCGCAGAATGCCCAGGTCTGGGCTACACGAAGCAGAGCAATATGTTGTCAAAATGGCCCCTGGGTGTCAGCCCAAAGACGCCCGTGTGAACACTATCTACTTGTACTGCTGTCCCAAATCACCAATGTCGTTGCCCACGTTACGATACAATCTAATCCAATCAACAGGCTCCCTGTTTTACCCAGTAGAAGTATTAAGTAGACAGGAACACATGTATACAGAGCTAACAAGGTGGCGATATGGAGAAGTTTGGGACATGAATGAAAAAAATAGTTGTCGTCAGCAAGGAAAGGAAGTGAATAAAAAGACTCGGAAGTAAACACTACAGAACATGTAATGGTGGTCGTGGTCCTTTTGGTGAAAATAGATAATGTTTTACGGACCATCTTCAAGCCGTTACCTGACAGTCTCTTTAGGATGCACCATTTTGTGGGCGGTCTTAGTTACAGTACGTGCCAAGCCACCTTTGACTGCATCTTCCCCCCGTCCGCCATGTTGTAATTTTTAGAGCTTCCATATCCAAAGACATGCACCTGGGGATAGGTTGATTGGCAACACTAAATTGGCCCTAGTGTGTGAATGTGAGTGTGAATGTTGTCTGTCTATCTGTGTTGGCCCTGTGATGAGGTGGCGACTTGTCCAGGGTGTACCCCGCCTACCGCCCGATTGCAGCTGAGATAGGCTCCAGCGACCCCCCGTGACCCAGAAAGGGACAAGCGGTAGAAAATGGATGGATGGATGGATATTGGACAAGTGGATAAAACATCAGCAGTGTGCCGTTTAGAGACAAAAATCCCCTTTCTATTGTCGAATATTAGACTTAGACTTCCTTTTTATTGTCATTCAAATTTGAACCTTGGGCAAGACACTTCACCCTTGCTCCTGATGGGTGCTGGTAGCGCCTTGCATGGCAGCTCCCTCCATCAGTGTGTGAATGTGTGTGTGAATGGGTGAATGTGGAAATACTGTCAAAGCGCTTTGAGTACCTTGAAGGTAGAAAAGCGCTATACAAGTATAACCCATTTATCATTTATTTATTACTTTACAGTACATTGTACAACATACGATACATACATTACAGTATATTGTTACTAGAGGCGGGGGAAATAATACATTTTTAGATGCATCCCAATTCGTAAAAGGACTAAAAGGATTAGATAACATCAGTAATTGATTATTGATTTATTTATTGTAAATAAAGTAAAGTTTTAAAATTTGGCTGACTGCAAGGAGCCACCTCACTGCGACCAGCTCCTTTATTATATAGCACTTTTGTTGCACTTTTGCACACATTTCCATTCATATGTGATGCATTACATTGTATCGTATGCGTGTTCGAAATAAACTGAAACTGAACATTTAAAAAATGCGATGGGAATTTCTTATTACAAATGCACTGTTTTTGTTTTTTTAATTGCAAGTGATAAAGGCTTATTTGGTGAAGCGAAAAGAAATGTAAAGATGCATCAATAATCGATTTTTAATCAAATCAAAGCTTCTGAATCGTAATCGAATCGTGAGGTGGCCAAAGATTCTTACAGTCCCTAAATTCTAGGAGCCGGGTCAAAGTTCAGTCACCTGAACATATTCCTCGATGTATTCCTTCAATTTGATTTATATTGGATAGTTTATTTGATATCCAAATGTCATTCCAGATTCTAGCCGTATCTTTTTCAGTCCACAGCCATGAGCCAACCAGCCCGTTCAAAGCCAGGCCACCGAGAGAGGAATGGTGATCGTCGGCAGCCCCGTGAGCCACACGATGCGGGGCGTTCGTCAGCTGACAGGTGTAAACAATAGTTATGTTGAATTGTGTTAAATACTGTATACACATTAAGTACCTGTACAACATTACAACATTGTACAGTACTGCCATGGTTGTAATATCTGCATCATAGTAAAAACGCTGTGCTAGTATCGATGACAGATATGTGGTAGGAACACCTTTCAGTACAATAGCCGTGCAGTTATATACCACTGCAGTCTATGGCTACATTCAGGGCTGCAACTAACGATTAATTTGACAATCGATTAATCTGTCGATTATTACTTCGATTAATCGATTAATAATCAGATAAAGAGACAAACTACATTTCTATCCTTTCCAGTATTTTATTGGAAAAAAACAGCATACTGGCACCATACTTATTTTGATTATTGTTTCTCAGCTGTTTGTACATGTTGCAGTTTATAAATAAAGGTTTATTCAATTAAAAAAATATATTAAAAATTAAAATAAAAAATTGCCTATGCGCATGCGCATAGCATAGAGCCAACGAATCGATGACTAAATTAATCGCCAACTATTTTTATAATCGATTTAATCGATTACTTGTTGCAGCCCTAGCTACATTAATACATGTTTGAAAATATACATTTGTGACAAAGTGACGCAAACCATTACTGCCTTGAATGTCTGCATCTGTAGTATTGACGCACTAATGGATGTAATTTTTTTGACATCTTGTGTGTTTTCAAGAACTTCTTCCCAAGACCCGTACTATTCCAGAGAAGCCGATCATCCGCCCAGACATACGCAGGGTGTGTCGCGTGGTGAACGTCAGGACTCCAAATGCACAAACATGTGCTCCAGGAGAGGTGAGACTGGACATTCTCTATGCAGCATTGGGGGACCGACTGGTTTCAATATTCAAATGTAATTTTCTTAACGCTGGCCCAACTGGTTTTCCTGCATTCGCCACCTCTTTGTCACTGTGACGAGGTAAACATCTGCTATATGAGATGCAAAGAGTACTTGAATAGTAATTTGTTCTTAGATGATTGCGTTCCGTCATTGAAAGAGCAAAACATGCCAGTCACTATACAAAAGCTGTCTTCTGCTTCAGGTTGCGAATTCAAGTTACGAACCTTCCCACCGAGCGAATGTCACAGGGAAAACTGAGATCCGACCATAACATCCAGCATCTTCCTTGCATATAGCTATAGCAAGACATAACGTTGTCTTGTCAACCATGGGAGCAAAGAAAGGGAGTGAGGTAGAGTGCTGTGAACAAAAAGCGGATGATATTCATTGAATTAAAGGAGAAAATCATCAAAAAACAGAGAGACGGAGCTGGAAGGAGATACTATAGAAGTCAGTTTTTTTTTGTAAGGTAAAGGCCGTACTTCAGGCCTGGGCAATTATTTTGACTCTGGGGGGCCAAATTTAGAGAAAAAAATGTTTCTGGGGCCCGGTATATCTGATTTTTAGGAACACTAATACAAAACCTCACAATGTTTTATTGAAAGCTAAATACGTTAATGACAGACCACCTTAAAAAACGGAGTGGAATTTTATGTTTTTTTTTACTTAATGAGACACCCAGAATGTACATGAAAATAAAGAATGTGGAATTTACAATATAAACTATGACCGATAAAACACTGAATATTGACAACGTATGAACGTCACACCCCCTCTCGATCGACATATTTTATAATTAAGCGAAACGCAACAAAAATGCAACAAACACAGTGAAACATGAACACAAAGTATAAAAAATACACCTACAATCTGATATATCACTAAGCTTTAGAACTTGTAAAAATCTGTGACTTAGATTACCATAGTAACTAGTATATCATGCAACAGCGCAGATTCCAACCATTGAAATACTTTGTATAGTTCAAGATTTACGCTAATTTGAAAACATCACTGCACATCATAATGGCAGCTACAGTTTCCATCTTAAAGATCTAAAAAAATTATTTGGGAATGTCCAGCGGGCCAGATTGAAAAGCTTAACGGGCCTTAATTTGCCCAGGTCTGTTCTTTTGTATAGTTTTTATAGAATATTCATATAATATTTTAGAAGTTCTATAAGTAAAAGTAAAAAGCATGTTGAAATGTTGGTGGTATTTTGGGATTAATTCAAAGTTAATCCATTTCAATGGGGAACATTTATTTAGGATACCAGTATTTTGACTGCCAAATGTATATGCCAATTTCAAAAGGCCACGGCCCCCTGACACCCTTTCTCAACTGTCTATGTCAGACCTGGGCATTCTGCGGCCCGCGGGCCGCATCCGGCCCTTTGTGCGTCCCTGTCCGGCCCGCGTGAGGCCAATTATAAATTACAAAATACATTTTAAAAAGTATCTATATCGAGTGTGCAATACAACGGTGCTGCTTTTGTTTTGAAAATCGTTATTTGTATTACTTCCGTGTGGACGTATGCGTGTGCGTGATTGTGAGTGAATGTGAACAGCTGCAATCATTAATTACAAAATAAAGTTGAAAAAACATCTATGTCGTGCGCGCAATACAACTGTGCTGCTTTTATTTTGAAAAGTATTATTTATGGGCGTGTGTCCGTGTGTAACCTGCGAGTGAAGGTGCACATGCAGCGACAAGTGATGCACGGTTTACACCCGAGACGCTAAAAAGAGAAAAGTTGATGAAGAATGGCATGTTTACAACAAGACATGGACTGCAAAGCAACGTTCCCTCGAAGGTGCGTGCCTGCGCAATTGCGCACTGCTCAAGCGTCTGCTGCGCGCAGCAAATATATGCCGCGCACCAAATGAAATCCCATCTGAATTCTAAACAAAATAAACATATTTATTCTATGTAATTTTGCAATGCAACTTTGAGTGACAGTGACAACAAGTGGCCCTAACGGTGTTCGTCAACACCGTACAATTGAACACCGTTCAATTATTGTAACGTCTATCGAGATGCTTCGAGGCCAGGAATTATATCGATCACTTTATTGAGCAAAACTGTTTATATTCGGCCAGAACCACACCAAAAACATAAGTAAAACACTTCTATCTCGAAAAACTAGTCATTTTCTGCCGTACAAACCAGGCAAAACCAACTTGTCATCTGTCACCAACACGCATAGCACTAAACCACTGGTGCGTTTATGGCCACACAAAAAGTCGGACAACTCAAACACCACACAAAGTTACACTATGACTCCTCAGTCATACGTGTGCTTATTTTACTGTCATTTATTATTAATGTTAATTTATTTATATTAGTCATGGACTGCTGTTACACACACTATGTTGAAGTATTACACGGCATGGGGACGGCGTGGCGAAGTTGGGAGAGTGGCCGTGCCAGCAATCTGAGGGTTACTGGTTCAATCCCCACCTTCTACCATCCTAGTCACGTCCGTTGTGTCCTTGGGCAAGACACTTCACCCTTGCTCCTGATGGGTCCTGGTTAGCGCCTTGCATGGCAGCTCCCGCCATCAGTGTGTGAATGTGTGTGTGAATGGGTGAATGTGGAAATAGTGTCAAAGCGCTTTGGGCTCCTTAAAAAGGGATAGAAAAGCACTATACAAGTACAACCATTTACCATTTACCATTACTATTATTATTGATTATTATTATTATTTATCTTACGGTATATATCAAAAATAATATTGAGCAAAATTTAATTGGAATATTGTCGATGTGGCCCTCCAACAGTGCTCGGGTTGCTCATGCGGCCCCCGGTAAAAATTAATTGCCCACCCCTGGTCTATGTGATGTCAAGGCTTGGTTAGCCCAGAATTTTTTAATAATGAATGAGGGAAAAACGGAAATTTCAGTTTTTGGTCCGGCCCTCACTGACTTGGGACCATTGCAAAATTATGTGCGTCCCAAAGTCACCAGCCTTGGCGTCACTATAGACAGCGATTTTAAATTTGACAAACAAGTCAATGGCGTTTTAAAATCGTGTTTTTATCATCTTCGTCTTTTAGCAAAGGTAAAACCATTTTTATCTTTTAACCTTTTTGAACAAGTCGTGCATGCTTTTATTTCAAGTCGCCTGGACTACTGCAATGCACTTTATGCTGGAATTAGCCAAAAAGCTCTCTCCCGGTTGCAGTTAGTCCAGAACGCGGCAGCACGACTTTTAACAGGGGCCAGGAAACGTGAGCATATAACCCCAATTCTTCGGAGTTTGCACTGGCTCCCTGTTCATTTTAGAATTGATTTTAAATCCTTGCTGTTTGTTTTTAAAGCTTTACATGGACTGGCACCTCAGTATATCTCGGACCTCATCCAAATTTACACACCTGCGCGCGCTCTGAGGTCCGAGAGCCAGCTCCAGCTCGTGGTGCCCAGGACGAGACTTAAAACCAGGGGAGACAGGGCCTTCTCTGTGGTCGGCCCTAAACTCTGGAACACTCTGCCCCTCCATGTTCAAACTGCTCCCACAGTGGAGTGTTTTAAGTCTCGTCTTAAGACCCACTTTTATTCTTTGGCTTTTAACACTACGTGAGTTGTGTGGTCTTCTGTCCTCTGTTGTCCTGTGTGGTTAGGGTTAGGGTTATAAATTTTGATGTCTATTTTACTGTTTTAATTGGTTTTACCCTTTAAAATCTTTTTCAATCATATTTATTTTTTATATTGTCTCTGTATTGGTTTTCTATTCATTTATTCTTTGTTTTTATTCAGTCATTGGTGTAGCATAATATTGTTTTTAATATTATTTTTAATATTGTTTTTAATATTGTTTTTAACATGGCTGTGCAGCACTTTGGAAACATTCTTGTTGTGTAAATGTGCTATATAAATAAAGTGGATTGGATTGATTGGATTTGAGTAACCAGCCCCATCACAGAAACAATTAAACTTTTAGGCCGAGGAAGTACTGTGCTACGGATTTGTGTAGAGGAAACCTCTAAAGTAACTTAGTACTTTGTGTAGGAACCCTTGTTGGCAAGCACTGAGGTCAAATGTGGTCACCAGGGTTGCAAACATCTCAGGAAGGATTTCAGTTTATTTCTCTTTACAGATTTTCAAGGCTGTGGCTTGCTAGCACTGCAATATCTCAATACATTCCAGTAAAATGTTACTAATGCCATCAGTTACCTCAACTCCTCCCTTGTACAGGCATGGGAAATGTTTGCGCAAAATTAAACATTAATTTTCACGTCAAAATAATATGTCCATATTTTAAAAAAATGATATATTCATAAAAATACAAGCTTTCGTTGCAGGTACAGTGTTCCCTCGTTTAACGCTGGGGTTGCGTTCCAAAAAATACCCGCTTTAAGTGAAATCCGTGTAGAAGTTGATTTTTTTATTTTTTTCGTTTGTGTATTTTTCGTTTACACTATGTTTTACCATTTACATGTTTTTTATTTAGGTTTTTTTTCACTTCTTGAATATGTTTTAAGTCTGTAAAACCCTAACCACACTTTATAAACTTTTCTCACAGGCATTAACATTTTTTCACATTTCTCTCGTTTAAACACTCTCGAAGTTCAAACCTTCGTGGATTAAAAAAAAAAAAGAAGTACAGTACACTACTGTATTAAAGAATGAAACCAAAGATCAAACCCTGTTTTTTAGGGCTCTAGGATTTTTTTGACCTATAAATACGCCCAGGTTTTATCATAATGCCCGCAGCATTTCTACACATAACCAGAGTCACACAAACTTTTTGGGCCTTAAATCCTGCGCTCTTGGCTTCGTCCTGCATTATAAAAGGTGCGAAAGGGCATTCGTTTCCAAAATAAGCTATATATATTTTTCCTGATTCAAAAGGATTCTCTATTCATTCAATACATAGGATTTCAGCAGGATCTACCCCAGTCTGCTGACATGCAAGCAGAGTAGTAGATTTTTGTATAAAGCTTTTATAATTGTAAAGGACAATGTTTTATCCACTGATTGCAATAATGTAAATTTGTTTTAACTATTAAATGAACCAAAAATATGACTTATTTTATCTTTGTGAAAATATTGGACACAGTGTGTTGTCAAGCTTATGAGATGCGATGCAAGTGTAAGCCACTGTGACACTATTGTTCATTTTTTTAATTTTTTTTTATAAATGTCTAATGATAATGTCAATGAGGGATTTTTAATCACTGCTATGTTGAAATTTTAACTAATATTGATACTGTTGTTGATAATATTAATTTTTGTTTCACTACTTTTGGTTTGTTCTGTGTCGTGTTTGTGTCTCCTCTCAATTGCTCTGTTTATTGCAGTTATGAGTGTTGCTTGGTCGGGTTTGGTTTTGGAATTGGATTGCATTGTTATGGTATTGCGGTGTATTGTTTTGTTGGATTGATTAATTAAAAAAAAAAATATATATATATATATATATTTAAAAAAAAAAAGATTAATTAAAAATGAAAATCTATTCTGAATATTGCACAATGTGAGAATCGCGATTCGAATTCAAATAGATTTTTTCCCACACCCCTAGTATATATATATATATATATATACACTACCGTATATATATAGTAGTAGTGTGTGTGTGTATATATATATATATATATATATATATATATATATATATATATATATATATATATATATATATATATATATATATATATATATATATATGTGTGTATATATATATATATATATATATATATATATATATACACATATATATATATATATATATATATATATATATATATATATATGTGTATATATATATACATATATATATGTGTATGTGTATATACACTACCGTTCAAAAACAAAAGCGACGATTTTGTGGAATAGCCTTCATTTCTAAGAACCAGAATAGACTGTCGAGTTTCAGATGAAAGTTCTTTTTTTCTGACCATTTTGAGCGTTTAATTGACCCCACAAATGTGATGCTCCAGAAACTCAATCTGCTCAAAGGAAGGTCAGTTGTGTAGCTTCTGTAACGAGCTAAACTGTTTTCAGATGTGTGAACATGATTGCACAAGGGTTTTCTAATCATCAATTAGCCTTCTGAGCCAATGAGCAATCACATTGTACCATTAGAACACTGGAGTGATAGTTGCTGGAAATGGGCCTCCATACACCTATGTAGATATTGCACCAAAAACCAGACATTTGCAGCTAGAATAGTCATTTACCACATTAGCAATGTATAGAGTGTATTTATTTAAAGTTAAGACTAGTTTAAAGTTATCTTCATTGAAAAGTACGGTGCTTTTCCTTAAAAAATAAGGACATTTCAATGTGACCCCAAACTTTTGAACGGTAGTGTGTGTGTATATATATATATATATATATATATATATATATATATATATATATATATATATATATATATATATATATATATATATATATATATATATATATATATATATACTGTATATATATATATAATTCCTTAATATATATTTGTTTACATAAGCTGCAAAAAAATATTACAATTTTACTTTAAAAACTGTCAGCTCAGTCACCAGAATTTTACAGTAAAAGCAGTGTTTTTTTTTAACAGCATATAAAAAAAATTTAATAAATGGAATTGAAAAACAATACCACTGTTTTTAGCGGTAAAATTCAATCAACAGAGCTGACAGTTTTTTGTTTTTTTTTACCATAAAGTATTGTTGTTTTAAGGTTTTAGTGTCTTACTGTATATGTGAAAAAAAAGTACCAAAGTTGATTTTAAGGTAAAAAACTCATTCGGTGGAATTTAACCGTAAAATCTATTGTCAATTTTACAGTCGACAATTTGATAATTTGTTTTGAAATCATAAGTCAAGCAGATATTTAAGTAAAGTATTTACCGTAATTTCCGGACTATAAGCCGCACCAGCTAAATTTAGGGGAAAATACAGATTGCTCCATATATAAGCCGCACCCGACTATAAGCCGCAGGGTTTTGATGTGTAATTACCGTAGTATATAGGGGTTCCTGCTACCACGGAGGGGATTGTCGGGACAGAGATGACTGTTTGGGAACGCAAAGCGTCCCATTTATTAACAATAAATCTTTCAATCATTCAATCAAACTTTCACATCTTTGACATGGCGAACAGCATTCGTGCAGAGTACAAATAATACAACGGTGCAAAGTAATACAAAGTGCTCGCCTGTACGTTATCAAAATAACCAGCCTACCGGTATATGAAAAGTCAGTCTTTAATCATTGTGTCATCGTCTTCCTCCTTCATACTAAAACCACAGAAATCCTCTTCGTCGGTGTCGGAGAAGAACAGGCCGTAAATAAGCCGCACCGTTGTATAAGCCGCAGGGACCAGAACGAGGGGAAAAAGTAGCAGCTTATAGTCCGGAAATTACGGTATCTTTATTTTAACACAAAATATTTTTGGAATACATGATATGATATATTTTCATTTGGATAATATTGCATTTTAAAAGATATGCAATTGCATGCAGTACATGATTTTTTTTATGTCAAAAGGGAAAAAACTAATATATTTAGTAAGAAAACATTAAGCATTTTATTAACCCATATTATTTCCACATATTTCCACCCAGATTTGGCCCCCGGGCCTTGAGTCCTGAATCCCATTACCTCCTTTGTTAGCTGACTCTTGCTAGCATTTATTTACGAGTTATAATGCATGAAAAAAAGGCAAACCTGTATTCTTGTCATAAGGATTGTCAATGATAGTGACAATTCCAAAAAATGTGCAGTTCCCCTTCAAACACACTAAGAGGACGTATTGTAGGTTTAAACATAAACTTGCTGCAACTTTCACTCGACTTTGATGAAAAGACTCATTAAAATGGGCCAGCTGTTTTGGATAAGAGCCCAGTTGGACCTCCAACTGATGGGACAACTTTGTTTTTAACCCTCATAAACAGATCATGAAGGTGTTTACTTAAGTGTGCGTACGTTTTATAATACGCCCAGATGTCTAAAACATAAACCAAGATGTATCCTGGCTCCTTGTTATTGATGCTAAAGATAAAGTCAACTTCACTGCACATGTAATATATCACTATATTGACGTTATAATTCCATGTGTTGGTTTTATTTGGTGCAGCAGCGCATGCACGCTTTAGGCACTTAAAAATCCTGAGCTGCTTGTTAGTGTGCACTGATTTTAAAGATAATGTACTTTATTAATGATTAAATGTGATTATTCCACCAGTGTCTGTGTTTTCACAGCAGCTCATGTGCGCTTTAGGCACAGTCCTTAAAAAACATTCATATTGTTTCCTTGTAGGCGGATTGTAAAGATAATGTACATCTAGTATATCACAATAAACATGTTAACAGAGGTGTAATGCTACCAAGTCAGCTGTGGCTGCTTTTCCAGAATTCTGATTGGACAAAATGTGCATGACAGGAAATGTACAAAAAATACAAAAATTAGGGGTATTTTACTTGAACTAAGCAAAATGATCTGCCAATAGAACAAGAAAATTCGACTTGTCAAGACTTTCCAAAACAAGTAAAATTAGCTAACATCAATGAACCCAAAAATACTTTAAAATAAGTATATTCTCACTAATAACAAGTGCACTTTTCTTGGTAGAAAAAAATGAGACCTTTTTGCTCAATATGTTGAAAAATATTCTTAAATTAATTAAATGCTAGTGCCATTATTGACATAATGATATGCGCTCGGCATCATGTATTTTTTTTTTCATGCTTGAAGTAAGAAATTATTACTTAAAAAAAGTAGTTTTATACTTGTGAGTGTTGATGACACAGCTTTGCAACAGTTGATATTCTAGTTTCAAGCATGTTTTACTCAATATAGGTCATCAAATCTCAGCAACAAGCTGTAATATCTTACTGAGATCATTTAGGACCAAAACCCTTAAAACAAGTCAAACACTAACATAAAATCTGCTTAGTGAGAAGAATTATCTTATCAGACAGAAAATAAGCAAATATCACCCTTATTTGAGATATTTCATCTTACTTAGATTTCAGTTTTTGCAGTGTATGCGTTTGTGTGTAGGCTGAGACAGTTTTGAAACTACATTCGTTTGGATGGAGATCGTTTTAACCTCGGCTATTCGGGTTTTTTTTAAGTGGTCTTACTCCCCAAGTTTGTAAACAATAACAACGACTTAAAAAATATTTTTGTAATATTAACAAGAAAAAGAAATGATTTCAAACCCATTAACAGCTTCTCTTCTCCGTTGTCCACACTGCAAAAACTGAAATCCAAGTAAGATTAAATATCTCAAATAAGGGCGATATTTGCTTATTTTCTGTCTGATAAGATAATTCTTCTCACCAAACAGATTTTATGTTAGTGTTTTACTTGTTTTAAGGGTTTTGGTCCAAAATGATCTCAGTAAGATATTACAGCTTGTTGCTGAGATTTGATGACCTATATTGAGTAAAACATGCTTGAAACTAGAATATCAACTGTTGCAAAGCTGTGTCATCAACACTCACGAGCATAAAACTACTTTTTTAACGTAATAATTTCTTACTTCAAGCATGAAAAAAAAATATCATGATGCCGAGCGCATATCATCATGTCAAGATAATGGCACTAGCATTTACCGTATTTTTCGGACTATAAGTCGCAGTTTATACTCAGGAGCGACTTATGTGTGAAATTATTAAAACATTACCGTAAAATATCAAATAATATTATTTAGCTCATTCACGTAAGAGACTAGACGTATAAGATTTCATGGGATTCAGCGATTAGGAGTGACAGATTGTTTGGTAAAGGTATAGCATGTTCTATATGTTATAGTTATTTGAATGACTCTTACCATAATATGTTACGTTAACATACCAGGCATGTTCTCAGTTGGTTATTTATGCCTCATATAACGTACACTTATTCAGCCTGTTGTTCACTATTCTTTATTTATTTGAAATTGCCTTTCAAATGTCTATTCTTGGTGTTGGCTTTTATCAAATAAATTTCCCCCAAAAATGCGACTTATATATGTTTTTTTCCTTCTTTATTATGCATTTTCGGCCGGTGCGACTTATTCTCTGAAAAATACTGTACTTAATTTAAGAATATTTTTCAACATACTGAGCAAAAAGGTTTCTTTTTTTTTCTATCAAGAAAAGTGCACTTGTTATTAGTGAGAATATACTTATTTTAAGGTATTTTTGGGTTCATTGAGGTTAGCTAATTTTACTTGTTTTGGAAAGTCTTGACAAGCCGAATTTTCTTGTTCTATTGGCAGATAATTTTGCTTGGTTCAAATAAAATACCCCTAATTTTTGTATTTTTTTTTCTTGTTTTTGAACACTGACATTTTGCAGAGTGCAGTTTCTTGTTTTCCTTTATCCGCTGTCCCCGCCTCCCACATGCAACACACAGGCGACATCACCGATAGGTGGACCGCTCTCATGGGGCAGTCTTGTGCTTTTTTTTTTTTACTTAATGAACGAATCATCAAAGTAACGAAACACGTTTTTGTTGTTTTTCGAATCGATTTACTAGATGAATCATTGCGGCCCTAACTGAGACACAGCTGTGGTAAAGTCATCAAACGATCATTAATCAGTTAAAAAAGGCAAATATCAGCATCTCTTTTTGTCAGGGATCCTTTCCCCACAAGGTGACTGTTTATATAAAGCTTCAGAGCAGACTTAACTTGTATTGCTACACTATATTGCCAAAAGTATTTGGCCACCTGCCTTTACTCACATATGAACTTGAAGTGCCATCCCATGGAATTGTCCAAAATGTGTTGGTATCCTGGAGCAGTCAAAGTTCCTTTCACTGGAACTAAGGGGCTGAAAAACCAACCCCACACCATAATTCCTCCTCCACCAAATTTCCCACTGGGCACAATGTAGTGTTCTCCTGGCAACCTCCAAACCCAGACTGGTCCATCAGATTGCCAGATGGAAAAGTGTGATTTATCACTCCAGAGAAAGCGTCTCCACTGCTCTACAGTAGAGTGAAGTGAAGTGAATTATATTTATATAGCGCTTTTACATAGTGAAACCCAATATCTAAGTTACATTTAAACCAATGTGGGTGGCACTGGGAGCAGGTGGGTAAAGTGTCTTGCTCAAGGACACAACGGCAGTAACTAGGATGGCGGAAGCGGGGATCAGACCTGGAACCCTCAAGTTGCTGGCACGGCCACTCTACCAACCGAGCTATACCGCCCCGCAGAGTCCAGTGGCGACGTGCTTTACACCACTGCATCCCACGCTTTGCATTGGATTCTGTGATGTATGGCTTAGATGCAGCTGCTCGGCCATGGAAACCCATTCCATGAAGCTCTCTGCGTACTGTACGTGGGCTAATTGGAAGGTCACGTGAGGTTTGGAGCTCTGTAGCAACTGACTGTGCAGAAAGTGGGCGACCTCTTTGCACTATGCGCTTCAGCATGCGCTGACCCCTCTCTGTCAGTTTACGTGGCCTACCACTTGGTGGCTGAGTTGCTGTTGTTCCCAAACTCTTCACTTTTCTTATGATAAAGTTGACTTTGGAATATTTAGGAGCAAAGAAATTTCACGACAGGATTTGTTGCACAGGTGGCATCCTATGACAGTTCCACGCTGGAAATCACTGAGAGTGGCCCATTCTTTCACAAATGTTTGTAGAAACAGTCTCCATGCATAAGTGCTTGATTTTATACACCTGTGGCCGGGCCAAGTGATTAGGACACCTTGGGCCGTACTTATCAAGCTTCTTAGAATTACTCCTAAGAAGTCTGCTAAGAGTTGACTTAAGAGTAAATAAATTCTTCGCTAAAAGCTGCACTTAAAAGTTAGTTATCAAGCGTCTTACTCACACTTTCAGCGAAGTGTAGGACTGAATCTTAAGTGTCACACTCAGAGCTGAATTACGACATTACTATGTGCCGTAAACGGAATTTTAGGTGAAGTCATTTCTGTGTCCATAGAAATGACCAATCACGGAAGGAATCCCTTGTCTAAGAATAAAGAAATATCTTGGAAATATTTAAGTGGACAATGGGAGTGTATATTTTGACAATAAACTACAAAATAATACAAAACAAACTAGTCCCCGCCGGCACTCACGCTACCGCTCCCTCTCTTCTCTCGCCCACACACTCACTGACGTCACTCACCTCACGGCCACACACATACGCTACTGTCATAACATTTTCTTTCCAATTCATTAATTAGGCAACTAATTTGAAACTGGTGTGGGTGGCTCTATATATACTAGCCCACTGCAGACACATGCAGAAATCAACAAGAAATGGAAAAGTATTAAATCTGTGACAAAAATAATATCCGCTCTGTCTAAACGATACCGTTTGATCAGCTGCTCGTCATCAAAAAAAAAACAAACATTGTTCCGTTCCCTGAACGTTCGCGCACGTCTCTCTTGCCTCAGTGCCATCCCCTGCTGGCAACTCCTAACCACTTAAGACACCTCTGAAGGTCTCTTAAATATCGCGGAGAGTAGGAGTGATTCTTAGACTTAAGAACGTTGATAAAAAGCATTTATTCTTAAGTTTGAGAGTAGGACTAAATTTCGCAAATTCTCAGGACTTAAGTGTAAAATGGCACTCTAAGAAGCTTGATAAGTACGGCCCCTGATTCTCATTATTTGGATGGGTGGCCAAATACTTCTGGCAATATAGTGTAGGTCGGGAGTCGGCAACCCGCGGCTCTAGAGCCGCATGCGGCTCTTTAGCGCCGCCCTAGTGGCTCTCTGGAGATTTTTCAAAAATGTATGAAGAATGGAAAAAGATGAGGGGAAAAAAAATCTATTTTTTTGTTTTAGTATGGTTTCTGTATGAGGACAAACATGACACAAACCTCCCTAATTGTTATAAAGCACACTGTTTATATTAAATATGCTTCACTCATTCGAGTATTTTGCGAGCGCCGCTTTGTCCTACTTATTTTGGCGGTCCTTGAACTCACCGTATAGTTTGTTTACATGTTTAACTTTCTCCGACTTTCTAGGACGTGTTTTATGCCACTTTTTCTGTCTCATTTTGTCCGCCACACTTCCAACGTTGTGCATGAGTGCACAAAGGTGAGTTTTGTTGATGTTATTGACTTGTGTGGAGTGCTAATCAGACATATTTGGTCACTGCATGACTGCAAGCTAATCGATGCTAACATGCTATTTAGGCTAGCGACATGTACATATTGCATCATTATGCCTCATTTGTAGCTACATTTGAGGTCATTTAGTTTCCTTTAAGTCCTCTTAATTCAATTTATATCTCATGACACATGTAATATGGCTTAATTTTTGCGGCTCCAGACAGATTTGTTTTTGTATTTTTGGTCCAATATGGCTCTTTCAACATTTTCGGTTGCCGACCCCTGGTGTAGGTCTTTCTCACCAAGTTTCCTGTTGATGGTCTTTGACCACATTCCAGTCTTGTGCAGGTCTACAAAATGGAGGAGACAGGACCTGTAACGGGTAGATTGTTGAACAGGGGAGTTTGTCACAAAGCGATTCAATACTTATTTCACTCAATCAAATGAATTCATTAACTTGTGAAGAACCTTTGAAGTAATATGAATGTTTTCTGCCTGGCACAATTTAGGCGTGGTTCTGATCTGCTCGGTGCTGACCAACGCCCTGGTCCTCATCTGTGTGGTGGCCGCTCAGATGGCCATGTCGGGCCTGTCCGCCATGGGTGGCCTGGGCGGCTTCGACATCAACTCCAACTTCAACCTGCAGGGCACCGAGCTGCAGAAGGTGCGGGAACTGGACGCGCAGTTCAGCCAGATGAGAGCGCCGGGAATCTACGGCGGCGTGGCCTTCAGCCTGACGATGGGCGTGGTCTCGCTCCTGTTTGTGGTCGCGGGCAACAAGCCCCCCCACCACATGTCCCGTAGGCTTCTTTACGGAGCGCTGGTGTTCCAGGCCGTGGGGGCCGTGGCCTACGTGGTGGCTGTTGGTCTCTATCTGCATTTCGTCATGCGGGTCAACGCCACCGATGTCTGCACGCAGCGCGAGCGGCTGTACGCACGGAACGGGTACACTTGGATGAACTGTGACGTCGGCGGCGGGGACGCAGCCGTGGCGCTGTTTGGACTCATCACGGCTTGCTTGTATACCGCCGGAACGGTGCTCACCTTCCAAACCATCCGTTGGGTAAAGCGCTACTTGCAAGAGCGTAAACGCCGTGAGGTGGAGCGAGAGCCGGCGCGATCCCACCCACAGAGGGCTCCACTGAGGGCCGAAACCACGTCTGTATGAACATGCTCCAAATACAGTATTGACCCGGATAGAAGATGGTATTTTTTACGTGCTGCACGGATGTTTAAAGTTTATTTTAGAAGCTTTTTGTCAAATCTGAGCTGGTAAAAATAGATTAAAATCATAATGAATATGTTTAAGCTAAACAGCATTTTGGTTTGATTTGTTTGGAAGTGACAAAAGCTGCTGGATGATGTCATACTTATGTTTTTACTGCACTGTCTTTTGTCAGATGATTAAAATAGTATTTTATTACCGAACAAAAGTGAACGTTAGCAAACGGGTTCTGATTAGAGATGTCCGATAATATCTGCCTGCCAATATTATCGGCCGATAAATGCTTTAAAATGTAATATCGGAAATTATCGGTATCGTTTTTTTTAATTAATTTTTTTGTATTAAATCAACATAAAAAACACAAGACACACTTACAATTAGTACACCAACCCAAAAAACCTCCCTCCCCCATTCACACTCATTCACACAAAAGGGTTGTTTCTTTCTGTTATTAATATTCTGCTTCCTACATTATATATCAATATATATCAATACAGTCTGCAAGGGATACAGTCCGTAAGCACACATGATTGTGCGTGCTGCTGGTCCACTAATAGTACTAACAGTTAATTTCACTCATTTTCATTAATTACTAGTTTCTATGTAACTGTTTTTATATTGTTTTACTTTCTTTTTTTATTCAAGAAAATGTTTTTAATTTATTTATCTTATTTAATTTAATTTAAAAAAAAAAAAGGACTTTATCTTCACCATACCTGGTTGTCCAAATTAGGCATAATAATGTGTTAATTCCACGACTGTATATATAGCGGTATCAGTTGATATCGATAATTAAGAGTTGGACAATATCGGGATATCGGCAAAAAGCCATTATCGGACATCCCTAGTTCTGATACCAGATTTGAAGATAACGGCGAGCCACAAAGCAGCGAATCCACCAGATGTTGCCTCGCTGATCACAAAACCATGAGTTTTAAAATCGGGATCTAGGTTTTCATGACCATCTTTATTAAAGACATCAGTCAACATGATGGAGTTATCAGGAAACTTACATGTTTTAAGAGCTTCCTTGTGCAGTTTTTGAGAATGACGTAACAGTTCTGAGAACATTCACCGAGTCAGATCGGAACAGTCAGATCCTCTTGTTCAGCATTTGCTCACCACTCTGTAACACAAATGGAATAACAAGCCTTCTGAAATACATCTTTTTCTCTCAGAGAACAATAGCATGAATCAGTGACCAGGTCACTTTAAGACTTTGAAACTCTTTGGAGTTAAAAGTTTACCAACCAGACCCTCCAGGATTTCGAGATGTTGCGATTGCTCTAATTCAACCAGTCCAAAAATGATGTGCAACCTAGAAACTTTGTCCAATCCCCGCAATTGTTCTGCCAATTAACTGTTTCCCTAGTACTCGTCTAACCAATCAGATGGGTTTCTGCATGGTGCACTTCTTTGTTTAAGTTGTTGAAGTGTGATAATCTAGCCTTTTATAATCTCCGCTGTAGATTGTACTAAAAAAAATTCCCAATCTTCTGCAAGCAATGTGTTGATGTGCAACTTTGATGCAGACAGCGGCCAATAAGGAAGCCTTTGGTGGCGTTTCGCCAACTCTGCACAAATTTGTGTCAATTGGTCACACTTGTAAAAAAAAAAAAAAGCCTGCAGATGAAACATTAACTGTAAAATAACATTGGTAAATATACTAAGATTGTGGATATACACTACCGTTCAAAAGTTTGGGGTCACATTGAAATGTCCTTATTTTTGAAGGAAAAGCACTGTATTTTTCAATAAACTAGTCTTAACTTGAAAGAAATACACTCTATACATTGCTAATGTGGTAAATGACTATTCTAGCTGCAAATGTCTGGTTTTTGGTGCAATATCTACATAGGTGTATAGAGGCCCATTTCCAGCAACTATCACTCCAGTGTTCTAATGGTACAATGTGTTTGCTCATTGGCTCAGAAGGCTAATTGATGATTAGAAAACCCTTGTGCAATCATGTTCACACATCTGAAAACAGTTTAGCTCGTTACAGAAGCTACAAAACTGACCTTCCTTTGAGCAGATTGAGTTTCTGGAGCATCACATTTGTGGGCTCAATTAAACGCTCAAAATGGCCAGAAAAAGAGAACTTTCATCTGAAACTCGACAGTCTATTCTCGTTCTTAGAAATGAAGGCTATTCCACAAAATTGTTTGGGTGACCCCAAACTTTTGAACGGTAGTGTAGTTTAGAAACAGAATATATTGAAAATGACTCCTCTACCATGTTTCATTAAAGTACATATTTTCAGGAGATTATAAGAGAAGAGAAGTCAGTGTACAGCTTGTATAGGGCGTCATTTTTATAGTAAGTTGTCCCTTATAAGCATGTGCATTGTGTAGTTTTCTGCATAATTGATTTATAACTGTGAACATTTGCATTTTTTTCCTCAGGTGAAGACTTAAACCCTAGCAGGAATAACAATTATTTGAATAAAGCCTATTTTGCTACATTTATGTGTAATATGCTTTTCTTAGTCTTTGTTCATGAATTACTTCAACAGATCTTTCTCTCGTAATTACACAAAAACAACATTTTCTTGCACCTTTCACTTTCTCCTGCAATTCTACCGCAACTAAAGGATTTTAAGGCCGCAACAATCTCAAAAAGAGGCCTGTGAAATCCTGGGGGGGCTGACTTGGCAACCGAGGCCAAAAGATGTGAGCATCAACCAAAAACGTACCATGGACGGTGAAACATAGTCAAATGTACTGGAACACATCCAATAACTCAATGTGATGATTTAATTAACATGACTTGTAAAAAATTGCATTGACTTTTCTGGGGCGTACATTTAACTGTAGAAAAAAAAAAAAGTCTTCTGAGGTTTTGGACGAAGTAGAAAATGAATGAAAGTGAGCTACATCTGGACTCTTAGAGCGGTGTGATGAAATAGTCTACAGGTTTCTGGTAGGTGGGTGCTTGCTGGTTGGAAGTCTCCATCTGCTCCTGTTGCTGGATCATCTGCCGCACTTCCTCCTCCAGCTCGGGTGGAATGATGAGCTGATCGTCAGGGTCCGCTTGGGCGGGAGCGTTGAAGTAGCCTCCTTGCTTCCTGACGGGCGCGTCTGCCGCTTCCTCGATGACGTCCTGGTTCCTCCCTTGGCAGGCGACGGAACCGTTCGCTCGAGCCCTGCGGCCCAGAGTGCCCGATCGAGTCTCCCCGCCGAGGCAGGGGGAGGACGGAGCGCTGGGGAATTCGGGGGGAGGTGAAAGTTCACGGCCGGGAGCGATGGATTGAGAAACCCTTGTGGACGTATGCAAGAGACCCCTGTGGACATCAGCTTCAACCTCCACGCGACTCCCGTTGGAGAAGACCCCAGGAATGGGCTCCTCGTCTTCGCTGTCGAGCCCGTTGTCGGACAGCGCTCCTGAGCACTGCCTCTGGAAGCTCCCGGTGCCGCGGGCGACTCGAAGCACGCCGCTCCTTCCTGCCAGGTTGGGATGAGACGACTCCATTTGGAGAAGTGGCTCTTCAGACGAAGCCGTGCTCATTTCAGACACGCTGAACTCGCTCGACTCGCTGACGGTTCCCGAAGAAGCGTGCAGCGGCGCCACCCCGCCCATGTCGCCGCTGGGCGAGCAGGGGTGCGTGCCGGAGAGCACGTGCGCGCCCGAACCCGGACCTGGAGACGGAGGCGGCGGCTCACAGCAGCTGCAGCGGTCTCGGGCGACACTGAGCTGCACCACGACGGCGCTGAGGCTGTCGGAGCAGCCGGAGCTCTGAGCCAAAGTCACAAGCTTCTTCGCGGCGGCCAGGGCGTCTGGAACATTCCTGACGGCTTCCACCGCCTCGCTGGGAGACAGCATGTCCCACAGGCCTCGGCTGCCCAGCAGAATGAACTCGTCCTGTGGGGTGAGCGTTACCGTGGAGACGTGTGGCCGGGGGGTTACTGATGGGCACAGGAAGGAATATCCCATAATTCTGGTGGAGTCGGTTACGCCGCCAACTTTATTGTCCTGCAGAGGCAAGAAGACACTTTCAGTCAAATATGCAAGCTACACTGAAAAACTAAGATGAAATATCTCAAATAAGGGTGATTTTTGCTTATTTTCTGTCTGATAAGATAATTCTTCTCACTAAGCAGATTTGATGTTAGATTGTTTTACTTGTTTTAAGGGTTTTGGTCCTAAATTATCTCAGTAAGATATTACAGCTTGTTGATGAGTAAAACATGCTTGAAACTACAAACCCCGTTTCCATATGAGTTGGGAAATTGTGTTAGATGTAAATATAAACGGAATACAATGATTTGCAAATCCTTTTCAACCCATATTCAGTTGAATATGCTACAAAGACAACATATTTGATGTTCAAACTGATAAACTTTTTTTGTTGTTGCAAATAATCATTAACTTTAGAATTGGATGCCAGCTACACGTGACAAAGAAGTTGGGAAAGGTGTCAATAAATACTGATAAAGTTAAGGAATGCTCATCAAAAACTTATTTGGAACATCCCACAGGTGAACAGGCAAATTGGGAACAGGTGGGTGCCATGATTGGGTATAAAAGTAGATTCCTTTCACAAACAAGGATGGGGCGAGGGTCACCACTTTGTCAACAAATGCGTGAGCAAATTGTTGAACAGTTTAAGAAAAACCTTTCTCAACCAGCTATTGCAAGGAATTTAGGGATTTCACCATCTACGGTCCGTAATATCATCAAAGGGTTCAGAGAATCTGGAGAAATCACTGCACGTAAGCAGCTAAGCCCGTGACCTTCGATCCCTCAGGCTGTACTGCATCAACAAGCGACATCAGTGTGTAAAGGATATCACCACATGGGCTCAGGAACACTTTAGAAACCCACTGTCAGTAACTACAGTTGGTCGCTACATCTGTAAGTGCAAGTTAAAACTCTCCTATGCAAGGCGAAAACCGTTTATCAACAACACCCAGGAAACGCCGTCGGCTTCGCTGGGCCTGAGCTCATCTAAGATGGACTGACACAAAGTGGAAAAGTGTTCTGTGGTCTGACGAGTCCACATTTCAAATTGTTTTTGGAAACTGTGGACGTCGTGTCCTCCGGACCAAAGAGGAAAAGAACCATCCGGATTGTTATAGGCGCAAAGTTGAAAAGCCAGCATCTGTGATGGTATGGGGGTGTATTAGTGCCCAAGGCATGGGTAACTTGCACATCTGTGAAGGCACCATTAAAGCTGAAAGGTACATACAGGTTTTGGAGCAACATATGTTGCCATCCAAGCAACGTTACCATGGACGCCCCTGCTTATTTCAGCAAGACAATGCCAAGCCACGTGTTACATCAACGTGGCTTCATAGTAAAAGAGTGCGGGTACTAAACTGGCCTGCCTGTAGTCCAGACCTGTCTCCTATTGAAAATGTGTGGCGCATTATGAAGCCTAAAATACCACAACGGAGACCCCCGGACTGTTGAACAACTTAAGCTGTACATCAAGCAAGAATGGGAAAGAATTCCACCTGAGAAGCTTAAAAAATGTGTTGTTAAAAGGAAAGGCCATGTAACACAGTGGTGAACATGCCCTTTCCCAACTACTTTGGCACGTGTTGCAGCCATGAAATTCTAAGTTAATTATTATTTGCAAAGAAAAAAAAAAGTTTATGTGTTTGAACATCAAATATCTTGTCTTTGTGTGCATTCAATTGAATATGGGTTGAAAAGGATTTGCAAATCATTGTATTCCGTTTATATTTACATCTAATTTCCCAACTCATATGGAAACGAGGTTTGTATTTTGTTTTTATTTACGATTTACACAACATGCCAACTTCACTGGTTTTGGGTTTATGGCTTTGGGTTGCAGGGGCTGGTGATGGGGTGATCATTACATCATCGTCTAATGTGCATGTATTTGTAACAAATGTGTTTATAAATACAAATTAACTCTTCTGTTGTTTATTTTTGTGTTTTTTTGCATGTGAGGGAGGTCGGAGGGAGCACCAGCTGGAAAGGAGGATACGTACTTTCACGTTCGAATCTTAATATGTTCTATAAGACCCAAAAAGTTGCCAGTTTTGTTGTCACTTCTTTGGAAAACAAGAGGGGTCTGAATACTTGCTAAATATAGTGACAAAATCCCTAAATTGGCAAAACATTCTCCGTCTGACAGCTACGTATGAGGTGTGTTAAAGAACAGTTACGATGCCATCTACTGTTCAGAGTTCGGAACGACCAGCTACATTCACAGACAGTCCAATTATAATGTATTTATAAGCGAGGGCAACAGGTGGCACCAAATCATTTGTGGCAATCCAAACTTAAAAGCCTACTGAAAGCCACTACTACCGACCACGCAGTCTGATAGTTTATATATCAATGATGAAATCTTAACATTGCAACACATGCCAATACGGCCGGGTTAACTTATAAAGTGCAATTTTAAATTTCCCGCTAAACTTCCGGTTGAAAACGTCTATGTATGATGACGTATGCGCGTGACGTCACTAGTTAAACGGAAGTATCGGTACACCATTGAATCCAATACAAAAAAGCTCTGTTTTCATCTCAAAATTCCACAGTATTCTGGACATCTGTGTTGGTGAATCTTTTGCAATTTGTTTAATGAACAATGAAGACGGCAAAGAAGAAAGCTGTAGGTGGGATCGGTGTATTAGCGGCTGGCTGCAGCAACACAACCAGGAGGACTTTGACTTGGATAGCAGACGCGCTAGCCGCCGACCGCACGGATGATCGGGTGAAGTCCTTCGTCCTTCCGTCGAACGCTGGAACGCAGGTGAGCACGGGTGTTGATGAGCAGATGAGGGCTGGCTGGCGTAGGTGGAGCGCTAATGTTTTTATCATAGCTCTGTGAGGTCCCGTTGCTAAGTTAGCTTCAATGGCGTCGTTAGCAACAGCATTGTTAAGCTTCGCCAGCCTGGAAAGCATTAACCGTGTAGTTACAGGTCCAGGGTTTAATAGTATTGTTGATTTTCTGTCTATCCTTCCAGTCAGGGGTTTATTTATTTTGTTTCTATCTGCATTTGAGCCCGATGCTATCACGTTAGCTCCGTAGCTAAAGTGTTTCGCCGATGTATTGTCATGGAGATAAAAGTCACTGTGAATGTCCATTTCGCGTTCTCGACTGTCATTTTCAAGAGGATATAGTATCCGCGGTGGTTTAAAATATAAATCCGTGATCCACAATAGAAAAAGGAGAGAGTGTGGAATCCAATGAGCCAGCTTGTACCTAAGTTACGGTCAGAGCGAAAAAAGATATGTCCTGCACTGCACACTAGTCCTTCACTCTAACGTTCCTCATCCACAAATCTTTCATCCTCGTTCAAATTAATGGGGTAATTGTCGCTTTCTCGGTCCAAATCTCTCTCGCTGCTGGTGTAAACAATAGGAAAATGTGAGCAGCCCCTCCTCCTGTGACGTCACGCTACTTCCGGTACAGGCAAGGCTTTTTTTTATCAGCGACCAAAAGTTGCGAACTTTATCGTCGTTGTTTTCTACTAAATCCTTTCAGCAAAAATATGGCAATATCGCGAAATGATCAAGTATGACACATAGAATGGATCGGCTTTCTCCGTTTAAATAAAAAAAATTCATTTCAGTAGGCCTTTAAATCAAAGAATATATGGAAAACAACTTTGCACATGTCGGTGAGTATGCGAGTTATGCTGTTATTGTTACCTGTTGTAACATTTGTCGGGATGCACACACATCAATATTGTTATTGTTTATTGCACTCCACCGTTTTATGATTTGCATCTACTGTGTTTGCATTTTTTGAACGCTATTCTCACTAAAGTATGTACTAGAGCAGGGGTCACCAACCTTTTTGAAACCAAGAGCTACTTCTTGGGTACTGATTAATGCGAAGGGCTACCAGTTTGATACACACTTAAATAAATTGCCAGAAATAGCCAATTTGCTCAATTTACCTTTAACTCTATGTTATTATTAATAATTAATTATATTTACACTTAATTGAACGGTTTAAAAGAGGAGAAAACACGAAAAAAATGACAATTCAATTTTGAAACATAGTTTATCTTCAATTTTGACTCTTTAAAATTCAAAATTCAACCGAAAAAAAGAAGAGAAAAACTAGCTAATTGGAATCTTTTTGAAAAAATTAAAAAAAGAATTTATGGAACATCATTAGTAATTTTTCCTGATTAAGATTAATTTTAGAATTTTGATGACATGTTTTAAATAGGTTAAAATCCAATCTACACTTTGTTAGAATATATAACAAATTGGACCAAGGTATATTTCTAACAAAGACAAATCATTATTTCTTCTAGATTTTCCAGAACAAAAATTTTAAAAGAAATTCAAAAGACTTTGAAATAAGATTAAAATTTGATTCTACAGATTTTCTAGATTTGCCAGAATAATTTTTTTGAATTTTATCATAATAAGTTTGAAGAAATATTTCACAAATATTCTTTGTCAAAAAAACAGAAGCTAAAATGAAGAATTAAATTAAAATGTATTTATTATTCTTTACAATAATAATAAAAAAAATTACTTGAACATTGTCAGAATTGTCAGGAAAGAAGAGGAAGGAATTTAAAAGGTAAAAAGGTATATGTGTTTAAAAATCCTAAAATCATTTTTTAAGGTTGTATTTTTTTTCTAAAATTGTCTTTCTGAAAGTTATAAGAAGCAAAGTAAAACAAATAATGAATTTATTTAAACAAGTGAAGACCAAGTCTTTAAAATATTTTCTTGGATTTTCAAATTCTATTTGAGTTTTGTCTCTCTTAGAATTAAAAATGTCGGGCAAAGCGAGACCAGCTTGCTAGTAAATAAATAAAATTTAAAAAATAGAGGCACCTCACTGGTAAGTGCTGCTATTTGAGCTATTTTTAGAACAGGCCAGCGGGCGACTCATCTGGTCCTTACGGGCTACCTGGTGCCCGTGGGCACCGCGTTGGTGACCCCTGTACTAGAGGATATACAATGTACACTTTTTTTATCAAGCATATTTATCAATGCCACTGTTCTAATAAAGATCGTACTATCCACAATGAACACTTAATCAGATTGGGATAATTCCGGTATATTTACATATAAATCTTCATGAATACATTTTAAATAAATAATAAATAAAAAACAGTTATTGCCTGAGTGATTAATAAAATACTCTTGTGTGTCACGTGTCTACATTAAAATCAAATCGTATTGCAAATGCTATGAAACGCTCAGCCTACAATATTATGTTGATGCTAACAAGGAGACATATTAATGCCTCAGAATCTGAAGTAATATTTGCAAGTAAATGGATGATAGGATCGTTTTCAATAATAATGTCAAGACATTTTAGAAAACAGTTGAGATGGCTGAGCAAAATACCATTATTAAACAAATCTGACAAAACTTCCTTTCAATTCTTAATAGACAGAAAATAATGTGTGTATTTTCCTAATGACAAACAATAATGGTGATAGATAACATGTACCATACTTTTCCCGACCATAGGGCGCACTGGATTATAAGGCGCACTGCCGGTGAGCGGGTCTAGTCAGGTCTATTTTCATACAAAAGGCGCACCAGATTATAGGACGCATTAAAGGTGTAATATTATCTTTTATTTCTAAATGTAAAACACTTCCTTGTGGTCTACATAACATGTAATGGTGGTTCTTTGGTCAAAATGTTGCATAGATTATGTTTTACAGATCATCTTCAAGTTGCTTTCTGACAGTCGCTTCAGGATGCACCGTTTTGTAGGCGGTCTTAATTACGTGGCTCGCCTTCGACAGCGTCTTTTCTTCGTCAACTTTGTTGTAGCGGTGTAGCGTGCAAGGAAGAAGTGCCAAAAGATGGAGCTAACTATTTTAATGACATGCAGACTTTACTTAAATCAATAACGGAGCAGCATCTCCTCATTCGTGGCTCAATAATGCAACATCAACGCTGGAAATGTGTCCCATGAAAAACCGTCCGACCGGAACTCTCTAATAACTAAAGTTCCTTGGGTGAATAATGTAAACTCACTACACCGGTATGTTTTAGCGCTTTCATGGCGAGTTTACTGACAGATATAAGTAAGAACTTTACACTACTTTATATTAGAAATGGCAATAGCAGAGGATGAATGTCCCATAACAAGAAGATAGAGAAAAACAGTGTTGGCACTGACTACAAAGGCGGACGCGCGCAAATTTCCAGGACTTATGTAGACCCCAAATACAGAAAGGCAGGTACCAGAAGGTAAGATAAGTTGGTTTTGCATAATATTGCGAAACAAAACGCCACATAATATGTCTTACCTTATACACACACCATAATAATACTCGTATGTTGAAGCACAGTACAACGCATCAAGCGATGCGGCTTCATAGCTTACCAAAGTCGCACTAAAACATTGTGATAGATTTTTGGTGTTGTTTACGTGAGTCATATTGCAGTCTACACGTATCTCCTATGTGTGACTGCCATCATAGTGCAGTCTACACGTATCTCTTTTGTGTGACTGCCATCTACTGGTCACACTTATCATTTCACCATGTACCAAATAAAATAGCTTTGAGGTCGGTAAGCACAACCAAAATGATTCCGTACATTAGGCGCACTGTCGAGTTTTGAGAAAATGAAAGGATTTTAAGTGCGCCTTGTAGTCCAAAAAATAAGGTACTATAACTGTTTTCAACTCTGCCTCTTGTAACTGTAACTAAATCTACCCCAAAACCTTAAATAGATACAAATTAATGCCCTGCAATAAATCAGGAAGGCTGGCTACTGACCATATTAGGGCGTATTTTACAAGAGACACATTCTCTGCTCCCCAAAACTGACATCTGTGTCTAAAGCTGTGCTCCTTTAGTCGCAACAAACATTATGCATATCGAAATGCCCTTAAAGTCACTGTAGTTCTGAATCGTCCCGCTCGGGATGGTTTCCTGTTGGCCCCGCTGTGGACTGGACTCCCGCTGATGTGTTGGATCCACTGTAGACTGGACTTTCACAATATTATGTCAGACCCACTCGACATCCGTTGCTTTCGGTCTCCCCTAGAGGGGGGGGGGTTACCCACATATGCGGTCCTCTCCAAGGTTTCTCATAGTCATTCACCGACGTCCCACTGGGGTGAGTTTTTCCTTGCCCGTATGTGGGCTCTGTACCGAGGATGTCGTTGTGGCTTGTACAGCCCTTTGAGACACTTGTGATTTAGGGCTATATAAATAAACATTGATTGATTGATTGAATTGTAGGGTGTCCGCCCTGAGATTGGTAGGTTGTGAGTTCAAACCCCGGCCGAGTCATACCAAAGACTATAAAAAATGGGACCCATTACCTCCCTGCTTGACACTCAGCATCAAGGGTTGGAATTAGGGGTTAAATCACCAAAAAATTATTCTCGGGCGCGGCCACCGCTGCTGCTCACTGCTCCCCTCACCTCCCAGGGGGTGATCAAGGGTGATGGGTCAAATGCAGAGAATAATTTCGCCACACCTCGTGTGTGTGTGTGACAATCATTGGTACTTTAACTTTTAACTTAAATTTGTCTTTGCTATTTTGCACTCCAATGCTGCTAAGATTCTTTGAACTAGGATTATTTTAGTACATCACCAATAGTTTTAATATTTATTTTAATTTATTATTGTATTCCTGTAGTACGGAGTATTTTAACATTAGCTTTTTATTTAATGTGTATGTGTGTGCTGCTTCTGCTTTTATAGTCAGCGTTTACAGCTGCTAAAAGTCTATTTGCTGCTATATTTGCTATTCTACGTGCCTTGAATTGCTCCCTAGGGGCAAATAATGTTTTTGGGATTGAATTGAAGTAATTATCGTCAACGAGAGCAGTGACTAGAACAATTATTTTAACCGTACATTAAATTAATCATCAGAACTATTTTTGGCTGCTTATCAGGTGGCAACATTTTTTATGAGGTGCACACTGTGCATAACTTGTGAGTGTGCGTGACACAAAGCAGACAAAAATTGTAAAAGTACAAGAATGAAAGACCGAACGAATGTGTGAGTAGGAAAATAACACTATTTATAATTGTCAGTAAAAGACACGGAGAAGAGGGAGGAGTAAATTGGTTTGCTTCTTCCTACTCCTTTTCAGATATGTTGTATTGTGCAAATGTAACCACGTAATGTTCCTTAATGTAACTTGTTAAACATGTCTGAAACAAATAAATCATAAGCATTGTAAAGTATAGACCCGTTCTATATGGATGGTGAACGATATACAGTAGATCCTCACGACATGCTGGGGTTACATTCAAAGACCCCCGCAAATCGCCGAAAACTGTATGTTGAAGAGGTTTATTCAGCCTACTAATGTGTATTTATAAATGGTTGATTTATATAGGCTAGTAAGGTAAAGTTTTGTACCTGACAAGTTTCGGCTACCTTGCTTCTGCAGCCTTCATCAGAGGTGTCACGGGATGTTAGCGTGACGTCAACAGGCGCTCAAAGCCTGCAACTACCCAAACTGGGCCATAAACAAAGGCAAACGAGAGGTCCAGAGGAACAACAAAGAGGAAAAAAAGAAGAAAGGTTCTAGGCCTGAGAACCTGGGCATGGTCACCCTCCCATACGTCAGGGGCGTCACAGAACGCATACAGCGAGCGATGAGGAAACACCGCATCAGCACACCAGTGAAGCCGCGCATCAAGCTTCGCCAAATCTTAGTACACCCTAAGGATCAGATCCCCCCTGAGAAAAAGTGTGATGTGATATATGAGTTCCCTTGCCTAACATGCAATAAAACATACATAGGAGAGACAGGTCGACAGTTCAGCACACGAAAAAAGGAACACCAGAAAGAATGTGAAAAGGAAACATCTGGAACGCTCACCCGTGCAACAAGAATGAAAGCAACGCAGGAAAATGTAAAATCAGCCATTTCAGACCACTGCAAGAAAACCATCTAATGAACTGGGAGGCAGCCATGGTCATTAGAATGGAAAGCAACAAATTCCATCGGTGGATCATAGAGGCGGTTGAAATCAGGAAGCGGGCCCCAAAGACTGTCAACAGGGACGAAGGAGCTTACCAACTATCCCACACCTGGGACACAGTCCTGCGGGGCCGCCCCCGGCCGTTTGGTAGACATCCAGACGACAGGGGGCGCCCCACCCTACCCCCGGCGCACACCAGGGGACACCGCCAACCCACCACTTCAGGTGGGATGGAACAATCCATCAGTGTTGGGACTAACGCGTTACATGTAACGCCGTTAGTTTCGGTGGTAACTAGTAATCTAACGCGTTATTTTTTATATTCAGTAACTCAGTTACCGTTACTACATGATGCGTTACTGCATTATTTTACGTTACTTTTTGTGTAGTATCGGCTAGAAACAGGAGAACTGAGTGTGTTTTGTGGCAGCGCTGCGGTGTCGTTCTTCTGAATCTCTTGTGTCACACGGAGGAGGCACGCTGTGTCTGTGTCTGAGTGTGGGGAGGGAGGGAGAGAGGGAGGGGTGCGCACAGTATCATTCGTGAGGGAGGGGCGGAGACAGAGAGAGCGAGAGAGTTGTTAACACGCATGCGTCACCAGGCTCAGCTTTTTATCCAGAGATTTATCAGATTTAATTTTTTATTATCTATAGCAGGGGTGTCAAAAGTGTGCCCCGGAGGCCATTTGCGGCCCGCAGCTAATGTTTTAAAGGCCCACAGCACATTCTAAAAATACTATTAAAATAAACAAAAACATAACAAAAGTGAAATAAAAAAGCTTGAAGGTGAAATGTAATTTAGAAAAAGTTGCAATGTTGACTAATAAAACAAAGCTGTTTTTTTTTAAATTTCAAACTGTCATTGCTCAAAACATAATATTGAATCAAAATCAATGTTATTATGAATTATAGATCACACACTCTGTCAATTCTCTTATATACACTTTATTTCTAGACTTCTAGAGTGTTTGATTATCATATCACTCTAAATGTATAGAATATAAAGTTCACAAACATAAAGAGAGATCCTAGTGGGCCAGGCCAATATTTCCTCATCCCTAAACTAAAACTGGGGAAATGTGTAGAGTGTTCTGGGCTTCAGACATGATTTTATTTCAGAATTACTTGAGAGAAAAAACGCCTGGTTAGGCTTTGGTATGTAAAAATAAAGTTAAAGTACTTATTTGGTTTACAGCTATGTTGTTATTATGCTGTCTGTTACTTATGCATGTTATGTTGCAGCTATTTAAAATAGTTTTGTCAATTTGTTCTGGCCTGAAATAAGTTGGCCCTTTGAAACATATCTTTGTCTTTGTGTGTTGTATGTAGACCACATTGCTTAGCAGAGTTCAGTGATGCAAATGCATGTCAAGTTGATCAACACATTGTATTATTCTCCAGTGCAATAACAGTACTGAAATGAAGGCTAAAATGGCATTAATGAGAGCTTTAAAAAAAGAAGAAGAAAAAAAGAAGTAACTAAATAGTTACTTTTCACAGTAACGCATTACTTTTTGGTGTAAGTAACTGAGTTTGTAACTGAGTTACTTTTGGGATAAAGTAACTAGTAACTGTAACTAGTTACTGGTTTTCAGTAACTAACCCAACACTGCAATCCATATAACACGTCACAGATGACGTCACACTAACATCACGTGACACCTCTGATGAAGGCTGCAGAAGCAAGATAGCCGAAACTTGTCAGGTACAAAACTTTACCTTACTAGCCTATATAAATCAACCATTTATAAACTGTGAATAACGGGTGCACTTCTAAAAAGATCTAAAAACTTGTAATACTTTTAACCATATACAATGACTTGCAGAGTTATTAAACGCATTTCAAATGAAGTTTTACATCTTGAGTATACATTAATGTACTAACAACGTGCAGTTACACAACATCACATCTACTCAAAGTGTCGTCCAGCAAGAAAATATTGAGTGAATTGATTTGTGAGGCAGCACCATTTGCAGAAATCTTTGCTGCTGCACTTTTTTCCCCCCCAGCAGATGGTGCCATCAAACCACTTCCTATTGAAGTTACCATTAAAAAACTAGTGATTTCAAATATCAAGCAGAGTAGAGATATTTGCAGGGTCACAAATGCTTTGTTTGACTGTCTTGGTTGTACCAAAACTTTACTGCTATCTGGAAATTAGGGTTTTGGCGTCACTCTCGGTCAGATTTAGAGAATAAATTCTGTATGTCAATTAACCAGCAGTAACACATGAAAGATTAGAGCATATTTGTAGTTACCTCAGTGAGAATGGCATTGTGCTGCCTGACTCTCTCGTACTCTAGCTCTTCTTTGACAGTGTGGATGGTGGAAAGTTGCATAGCTTTTCCATCTCTGCTCAAAACAGCTTGGCATCTGCCCACATTGGCAGCCTTTAGGGTGAAGCAGCAGCAGCCATGCTTACCAGGAGGCACTGGGTCATGTCTAATGTGACATAAAGCTGCTGATCCTCCCATTCTTTGGCCTGCTGTGCCCAGTTTTCTGCAGGAGATTAGCAGAAGAAATCATGTGGTCAGCAGAGCAGCGAGAGCAGTTATTTTCTTACCTGCGGAATTACAGGAGTCAGACAATTGCCTACCTTTGCATGGTGAGAAAAGTGTTAGTCATGTAATCTCCTTGGCTTGGGCCCCTTTGGAGCTCCTCTGCTAACACATCCCCCATGGTGCACTGGAGCAAGTAAGGCACCTCAACATTCCTGTCGCCATCAAAAACACCATACAGAGCTTCACGGACTCCACAGAATGTGTCCAGAGCAAGAGCTGCAACACACAACCTGCGAGTAACAGAAACTCAGTGAAAAACCTCACCAAGCCACCATGAAGGATAACAACTACATCTCTTTCATCTAATATTTGTTTTAATATATGATTTATTTAGGATTTTCAATTTATACAACAACACATACAGCAGTATACATTGAAAATGTTGGCAATGTGAAGACCCACAAAACACCACACAAAACAGGGGGAAGGAGACAACAACAAGACACATTTCAGTTATACACACATACACAGTAGAGGCCAAAAGTTTGTGCACACCTTCTCATTCAAATGCGTTTTTTTTATTTTCACCATGACTTTTACATTGTGGATTGTCACTGAAGGCATCACAACTATGAATGAACACATGTAGAGTTATGTACTTAAAAAAGCTGAAATCACTGAAAACATGCTTCATTTTCTAGTTTCTTCAAAATAGCCACCCTTTGCTGACTACTTTTTTTGCACACTCTTGGCATTCTCTCGATGAGCTTCAAGAGGTAGTCACCTGAAATGGTTTTCAATTCACAGGTGTGCTTGAAGCTCATCGAGAGAATGCCAAAAGTGTGCAAAGCAGTAATCAGAGCAAAGGGTGGCTATTTTGAAGAAACTAGAATATAAAACATGTTTTCAGTTATTTCACATTTTCCACATTCATAGTTTTGATGCCTTCAGTGACAATCTACAATGTAAATAGTCATGAAAATAAAGAAAACGCATTGAATGAGAAGGTGTGTCCAAACTTTTGACCTGTACTGTATATATATTAATATATACATACATACATACACGAAAAGGTAAATATTATGAAAAATAATAAGGATATACAGTATATATATATATACATATATATTAGGGCTGCAACAACTATAGTTGCCGATTAATTTAGTCATCGATTCGTTGGATCTATGCTATGCGCAGAGGCAATTTATTTTTATTTAATTTTTTTTATAAACCTTTATTTATAAACTGCAACATGTACAAACAGCTGAGAAACAATAATCAAAATAAGTATGGTGCCAGTATGCTGGTTTTTTTCAATAAAATACTGGAAAAAGATAGAAATGTAGTTTTTCTCTTTTATCCGATTATCAAATTAATCGTTAGTTGCAGCCCTAATATATATATATATATATATATATATATATATATATATATATATATATATATATATATATATATATATATATATATATATATATATATATATATATATATATATATATATACATACACATATATATATATATATACATACACATACATATATACACATATATATATATATACATACACATATAAACATACATATATATACATATATATATATATATATATACATATACATATATATATATATATATATATATATACATGTACATATATATATATATACATATATATATATATATATATATATATATATATATATATATACATGTACATATATATATATATACATATATATACATATATATAAATATATATATACATATATATTTATATATATATATACATATATTTATATTTATATATTTATATTTATATATATATAAATATATATATAAATATATATATATATATATATATATATATATATATATATATATATATATATATATATATATATATATATATATATATATATATATATACATATACACACACACATACATAACTCCCCCCCAAAAAAGAAAACAACCCTACTAAAGTAAAAATATATTAGTGTGCGCCACTACCATGCCTTGGAACGTATAATGTTTAGAATTTTAAGTTGATCAATGTGATGCGACTAAACAGCAGCAGCAGCATTCAGGCTCAAGGAATCAACAAGTTCCTTAAATGAGTGCCATATTTTGGTAAACTTTGCATCAGAGCCCCAAAGGCAGCGCCTTATCTTTTCCAACCTCAGGAAGGACAGAGCATCTCTTATCCACGTTGAGTGAGAGGGGGGGCTGGGATTTATCAGGCGTATTAGGACGGCCCTCCTTGCAAGCAAGCTAAGAAAAGCCACCAGATCGGCAAAATAGATCGGCAATGAAATGTTTGGAGGTACCACTCCGAATAACGCCACTATGGGTGAGGGACTAATATGAGGTGAGAGCTGAGAGTGAAAAAAACACAGATTTCCAAAACTGGGACAGGGCAGGGCAGGTCCAAAACATATGGGTAAGATCGGCTATCCCTTGATGACACCTATCGCAAATTGGATCCAGTCCAGGGAAAATGCGAGCCAGGTTGCTTTTGGACCAGTGGACTCTCTGTACCACCTTATATTGTATGACCCTGCTCCTTGCACAGATCGAAGAGGAGTGGACTCGTTTCAAAACCTGGTCCCAGATATCTTTCGCTATTTCAATGTTGAGTGCCGAAGACCATGTTGCACGCAAATCACCAGTCACCGTGAGGCAAGAACTGATGTCTGTATATAGTTTAGAGATTTTTGCCCTTCAGTTCAGTTCAGTTCAGTTTCAGTTTATTTCGAACAAGCATACAATACAATGTAATGCTTCACACAATTCCAGTTGTTTCCTTACAGCACGTCCAAAAAGGAGAAGAAAGAAGCGGAGCTTATTTAATCCTACCCCTTTTCATACCATAGCAATTTTATCCAATTTCCTTGTTCTCTGTAACATAACAGTGAACAAATAAATATTATACCATAGTAAGCAAACAAATATTAAATACATTAATAATATTTGTATCAATAAAAAAAAGAAGAAAAAAAAGGGTTTGAGATGTTCATCATTATTCTTGTTCTATGTACTTTGTGAACACTTGTAGTTTGAACAGTCTCTTAAACTGAAACATATTGGTGCTTTGTTTGATTTCTTTGGTTAATCCATTCCATAATTTAATTCTACATACAGAATATGGAATATGGACTGAGTTTAAGTAGAGAGTCTGTCAGGGTTGCAGGTTCAATTTTGGGAAAACCAGGGAAGTACTTTCGTACAAAGTCCCTAATTTGCAAATATCGGTAGAACTGGTTTCTATGAAGGCCGAATTTGTGGGCTAATTGATCAAAAGACACAAATGTTTCATTAATGTAGAGTTCATAATGGATCAAATCCCGGCGGTCTCCCAGGCTACAAAGGCCATATCACTAACAGAGGGCGTAAATAAATGGTGTAAGTTAGTTGGAGATGAGAGATGCACAGAGTGTACCGGTAGTCCAAAATGTCTTTTAAAATGAGCTCAAATTTTAAGAGAACTTTCACTTTCATCTAATATTGCATTTTTCAGCAAAACAAATCAAAATATAGGATGCAACAACTGCTTTTTTTCTGTTTGTTTTGTCTTCAAATGTCGGATCTATGGAGCTACTCCATAATGTGCAAAGTTCAACAGCAGAAATGTAAATGTTAAGATGCAACATTATGGAATGATCTTAATTCAAATAAATAGGTTACACTAAATATCAATAACATATTTTAAATGTGGTTCACAGAAGTTTAAAATACTCTTATTCTATCAAATTACAGAGCTAGACAATCACTAAAAGCAAACAGTTTCCCAGCAGGCACAAGACATTGATACAACGTTGATTATCGTATACATAAACAAATACCGATTAAACGTTGTTAAAAAGCATGTTGTTCCAACGTTAGGTTTGAGTTGCTCAATGTCAGTACCTACTTCAACAAGTTCTCAATGTTTCAATGTCTTGTGCCTGCTTGGTTAATAATGAATTTGTATTTGATTGAGAAAAACAAGAATTATATCCCCCAAAAACATTAGAAAGAAGCTTGGTGATAAAGAAACCACCATTAGATCGATATTGTAGAAATGAAACAAAAAAGAAAACATAGCTCTATAAGCAAGGTACGGGACCACCAGAGGGTCTGTTTCTTATGTTGGGGTTTCACTTGGTGAAAAATGCACATGTAATAAATGTACGGTTGTTGAGTAACTGGATGAAATTCTAAACCTTTTTTTTTTTTACATGTCATGAATAATAATTATACGCCTATGGATTGTCCCAGTAAGACTGCCTGTAGAAAGTATTCCCAGAAAGCGAAAGTGTGGATGTTGTTAGAACTTTGACGAAGAACCAACACCAAATGTTGTCAATTTCTTTTGTGTTCTTGTCCTGTTTCATGCATTTATAAATGTCCTAATACAGTGGTACCTCACCTCACGAGTACTTCAACTTACGAGTAATTCGAAATAAGAGCTCTCTCTCTGCTTTTTGTTATGCTTTAGGTTGTGACCATAATTTGACACTTGATCATTCAACACAATCTTGTCCTCTCTGACCACCATAACTGAGTAAGTGTGAAGGACGAAACCAACCGAAAGAGATAATTGAACCATTTTAAAACATGTCCTACCGTGTGGTAGATTCGGCAAAGTGGCACGACCGCAGCGCCGTCAGTCAATTCAGCTTCCATGCCAAAACAACATCCACACAGCGAACATTAATTTATGAAAATATAGAGAGGTCCGTGTACAACATAAACAACAATTCCCTAGTTTTTGTTGTTACATGATGGACACAGTGTTGCCAGATCTTACGAGAGAAACAAGCAACCAGCTCTATGAAAACAAGTCAGGACCCGGGGTGGACCACTCCTCTGTGCATCAGTCAGTGACGTGTCTGTGCTGCTGACTCATGTCCATTCAAGATGATCCCCTGTTGGCCTCACTATGGCCTGTACTCTCACATTATTAACCGTATCCACTCGATATCCATTGCACCGGTCGCCCAGAGGGAGGTCCCCACATCTGCGGCCCCTTCTAAGGTTTCTCATTGTGCCCATTGGGTTGAGTTTTTTCTTGCCCTGATGTGGGATCTGAGCCGAGGATGTCGTTGTTGCTTGTGCAGCCCTTTGAGACACTCATGATTAAGGGCTATATAAATAAACTTGGCAGCATGGTGGCACAGGGGTTAGTGCATATGCCTCACAATACGAAGGTCCTGAGAAGTCCTGAGTTCAAACCCGGGCACGGGATCTTTCTGTGTGGAGTTTGCATGTTCTCCCCGTGACTGCGTGGGCTTCCTCCCACCGCCAAAAACATGCACCTGGGGATAAGTTGATTGGCAACACTAAATTGGCCCTAGGGTGTGAATGTGAGTGTGAATGTTGTCTGTCTATCTGTGTTGGCCCTGTGATGAAGTGGCGACTTGTCCAGGGTGTACCCCGCCTTCCGCCCGAATGCAGTTGAGATAGGCTCCAGCACCCCCGCGACCCCAAAAAGGGACAAGCGGTAGAAAATGGATGGATGATTGATAATCACTAGACAAAAAAGCAGCCCGCAGAAAACACCGCAAGATAAAATCTGTCCATTATAATTATATCATAGAACTACTGTAGTTTTTTTGATAGTACATAATTTTCTGTTGAGTTTCAATCAGTATTTATTGTCTAAAAGTATGTTTTATCTTGTTAAAAGACATGTTTTATATTATAATTGCTGGGCGGATTGGGATACAAGTGTATTGAGTTACCGTATTTTTCGGAGTATAAGTCGCTCCGGCCGAAAATGCATAATAAAGAAGGAAAAAAACATATTTAAGTCGCACTGGAGTATAAGTCGCATTTTTTGTGGAAATTTATTTGATAAAACCCAACACCAAGAATAGACATTTGAAAGGCAATTTAAAATAAATAAAGAATAGTGAACAACAGGCTGAATAAGTGTACGTTATATGACGCATAAATAACCAACTGAGAACGTGCCTGGTATGTTAACGTAACATATTATGGTAAGAGTCATTCAAATAACTATAACATATAGAACATGCTATACCTTTACCAAACAATCTGTCACTCCTAATCGCTAAATCCCATGAAATCTTATACCTCTAGTCTCTTACGTGAATGATCTAAATAATATTATTTGATATTTTACGTTAATGTGTTAATAATTTCACACATAAGTCGCTCCTGAGTATAAATCGCACCCCCGGCCAAACTATGAAAAAAACTGCGACTTATAGTCCGAAAAATACGGTACAAGCTCTGTCATGGAACCAATCATGCTCGTAAGTTGAGGTCCCACTGTAGTAACTTTTACTAGAAAGCTCTTACACATCCACAGCACTACAGATACTATAAGCTACACAAAAGATGAAAAGGAAGACGGACAGAAAGTAAAAACGTACTTGTTTTTGACTCCTGAGGCCTCAGTGTAGCCATGGCTCCAGACCGCAGAAGTCTTGTGGATTTCAGTCGCAATTGGAGCAGAAGGGTCCACCCTTAAACATCGGATATTACTGCAAACAAAGTAAGGATCGCGGCAAAACCACAAGTTCATTTAATGAGTCATTTAATGTGAGAGTATTACTTGTTTAGTAGTGGTAATGTTCTTACTTAAGAAGCTCCAGGCTCTTGTGGTCCAGGTTGAGACGGGGATTTCCTGTGAGATCCAGTTCCTGAAGTTTGGGGGGTAGGGATTCTGGCAGAGTAACCTCAGTTAGCTCGTTGCAGCTCAGGTCAACACACTGACAAAGAGGAGTTTTGAATGATACAACAGTGACATTAAATAGAATATTAAAATGAGTCAGAGATGGACTACGGATTTTGGTTAGTTATGAGAAATGTATCATCTAAGGAAATCATTCGCCTGTTTAGAAGCAGAAGACTAAATAATGACTGGATTGTTAATCCACTAAAAAAGGTAATCATTACTAAACTACTTGCAATATTGAATAATCGCAGAGGGGGTGAGGTTATGTTTTGTTAAATATAATTATTTTTCACCCTATAATAATGTAGGAGCTAACAGATTTATGATGGCTTTAAACAAATGTTATCCAGACAAATAACACATTTTACAGAAGTCTAACAATACCTAAACAATTATTGTTGGCCTGAGGAATTATCCCACACAATGATATCCAAATACTAAACTTGCTTTTTAGTACTCTTTTCTCTAGCCCTGCTGTCCAACTAAGGGAGTGTGTTTCAACATCCTACACTGGTTCAAACTGCACATTTTTTATTTGTCCAGATTACAGGACACGCGTAAACAAAAAATGGCAATGGAATATGCGTTAACTTTGACAGCCCTACTGAAAATACACCATAAGATTTATATGCTTAAGGAACGTGTGACCAATGTTAGATAAACATATGATGTATTATTTACTTATTAGCTAAAAAACATAAGCAGTGTTCAATACAGTTTGGGATTAGAGCTACTAAATGCAACAATTAATGCTGCAGAACAGAGCTACTAACTGCAACTATTAATGCTGCACTTTAGCTAATAAGGAATTTTTTTGACTAAAAATTAAATAATTCAAACTGTTACTCTTGTCTCCATTGTTACATTTTCCTAAAGAGAACTTTTGTATCACAATTTCTTATTATGATTTTTTTTCTACATTTAAAACACTTCCCTGTGGTCTACCTTACATGTAATGGTGGTTATTTGGTCAAAATGATGCATAGATTGTTTTACGGACCATCTTTAAGCCGCTTTTTGACTGTCTCTTCAGGATGCGAAATTTTGTGGGCGGTCTTATTTATGTGGCTCAACTTCAACTGCATCTTTTCCCCACCCACTGTGTTGTAGTTTTCAGCGCTTCCATAGCAGGCCTACAGACAGATATAATTGAGAACTATACGCTACTTTATATTAGAAACTACAACAGCACAGGATGCGTGTCCATGTAAGACCCAGTCTGCCCCACAACGAGAGGATAGAGGGAAACTAAGGAGCTTATTGATTACAGCGCGGACTACAATGGTGGACGCGCGCAAAACACTTTGGTTACATTTTTACCATATATGGTAATTGGTTTTCCCAATTAGTGACATCCCCAATTGTGCACATTCCAAACAGCTCGTTTGGCGGAAGTAGAAAGGAAGGCAAGATTATTTAATAAATATTGCCGCCATGCCTCCACGATTTGATTTTACATTTTTGCATAATAGCGCCTCTTTAAAAGCGGTTTACACAAAAGCTAAGCATTTTGTTCTCTCACTGTACCAAAAGTTAACCGAACAGTGACCTTAAAATCACGGTAATACTGAACCATTATTATAACATATTGTTTGACTCCTTGCAATAGCTCACAATTATATTTTTTTCCCTGACTAATAATAATATTTTAACTGTGTTTTAACCATTAATACAAGTAGAGATGTCCGATAAAGGCTTTTTTGCCAATATTGTCCAACTCTTAATTACAGATTCCGATATCAACCGATACTGATATATACAGTCGTGGAATTAACACATTATTATGCCTAATTTTGTTGTGACGCCCCGCTGGATGCATTAAACAATGTAACAAGGTTTTCCAAAATAAATCAACTCAAGTTATGGAAAAAAATGTCAACATGGCACTGCCATATTTATTATTGAAGTCACAAAGTACATTATTTTTTTTAACATGCCTCAAAACAGTAGCTTGGAATTTGGGACATGAGGAGGTTGAGGTGGGCGGGGTTGGGGGGGTTTAGGGGGTAGCAGGGGGTGTATATTGTAGCGCCCCGGAAGAGTTAGTGCTGCAAGGGGTTCTGGGTATTTGTTCTGTTGTATTTATTTTGTGTTACGGTGCGGATGTTCTCCCGAAATGTGTTTGTCATTCTTGTTTGATGTGGGTTCACAGTGTGGCGCATATTTGTAACAGTGTTAAAGTTGTTTATACGGCCACCCTCAGTGTGACCTGTATGGCTGTTGACCAAGTATGCATGGCATTCAACTGTGTGTGTGAAAAGCCGTAAATATTATGTGACTGGGCCGGCACGCAAAGGCAGTGCCTTTAAGGTTTATTGGCGCTCTGTACTTCTCCCTACGTCCGTGTACACAACGGCGTTTTAAAAAGTCATAAATTTAACTTTTTGAAACCGATAATTTTGAAACCGATATCGATAATTTACGATATTACATTTTAAAGCATTTATCAGCCAATATTATCGTCAGTCCAATATTATCGTCAGTCCAATATTATCGGACATACCTAAATACAAGTAATAACTTCAAATTAAAAAGGGAAATATGTAGCCCATTGACTGCAATGCATGCTATTGTATTTTCATACGCCTGACAAAAAACTGCCAATTTTCTTTCTAGTTGTTGAAAGAAACTGTCAGAAGGTTTCTCTCTGAGAAATGTTACATTAAACACCATCATTCCACAAAAATATACAACAAATAATTTAAGCATAAGAAGGCCTAACCGACTTATTCCAGATAAGTGAAATGAAGTGAAATATGTTTATATAGCGCTTTTTCTCTTCAGACTAAAAGCCCTATTATCTACACTGGAATCGAACCTGGAACCCTCAAGCTACTGGCATGGTCGCTCTAACAACTGAGCCAAGCTTCCCCCGTATCTATTGACTGCTAACCTTTATCTCAGGCAGCTGCAGGACTTCTGGGAAGGCATCAATGCAATTAGAGTGTGCGGACAGTGTTTGCAGGCGCTGACAACTCAGGATGGTCGTGGGCACCGTCCTCAGTCTGTTGCCGCTTAGATCCAACTCCTCCAGACGCTCCAGTTGTGCCAGTTTACTACAAAAGGGAAATGCAGTTGTATCAAAAGGATAAACCTCAGCTATTTATCAAAAACATACTTTATCAGTTTACTGTGTGCTTCACACTACAAGGTTTCAGCCTTAATCAACTAGCTTTTGAAACCTGCACCTGCTTCAGCAGTATGTGTAAACCTTCAAGACCAAATGTGAGGAGCTTGTTGACTGTCTTTTGTAAGCGTCATCTGTCAGAGTTAATAAAGAGGAAGCAGTGTTGATGGCTTGCTTTATATATCTATTTTTTGAACAACAGAATCCTCTCTACTGTAATTTTCTGTCAAACGTCATGCAACTCTGTTTGGGACAGAAAGTAGTTGGTCAGTCAGGTGTCTTGGATTCGCCTCACAGGAGGCACCATCAAGTGCAGGGGTTTCCAAAGTGCGGCCCGGGGACCATTCTAGGCTTGCAGTGGATTTATTATTGGACCGTGATACATTATAAGGACAAATTAAACATATTTTAGATTAAAACATTAAACAAAAAAAAAACAATACAAAAAAAAAAAACTGGCACAAATCCTCGAAATAAATGGAACCAGAAAAGCGTCTGTCTTAGTGTATAGGGTTTTTAAATATTTTTGTGCTTTTTGTCATGATGAGCATGTGTACAAATTTCCTGCAAAATATAGTAATTTTTCAAGGGGGCTAAAGACCTTAAATGGTTTTAGTTGGCGTAATAATAATTTTAGTTAAGAAGAATAATACATATCTCAAGGGGGTTAGATTACACATTTTTAATTTGTTAGACCAGTGGTTCTTAACCTGGGTTTGATCGAACCCTAGGGGTTCAGCGGAGCCTCCGCCACGGAGGTAAAGACACATCCGACTTATTGTGTAAATAAAAACTTCTCCA
>NC_084749.1:38454388-38601888 GCF_033978785.1 Entelurus aequoreus | reverse complement strand
CAAGCTTGTGGCATTGTATTCACAAAGACTTGAGGCTGTAATTTCTGCCAAGGAGCATCTAATAATTAGATTTAGTTTTTTTAGTTTTAATAAATCTGCGGGGGGGAAAAAATCACATTGTCATTATGAGGTATTGTGTATAAAAATTTGGAGGACAAATGTATTCCATTTTGGAAAAGTCTGTAACATAAAATGTGGAAAAAAGTGACGCACTGTTAAAACTTTCTGGATACACTGTATATACATACAATATAACAAACTTTGTGTACAGAAAGTGCGGGGGACTTTGCTACACACATGGTATACTACAAAGGGAAACTGCTAAAATCTTGACACATAAATGCATTTATCAGAGAACAAGGTTCTCCTTAATTTACTTTCTCGTATGTGGCTGTTAGCCATGAAAGCGAGATAATATTAATGTCTCTCAAAGTATTGGCGCAGCATGCTTGGAACTCCAGCTGGTACCTGGCATCAATAATGAGTAGAGCCATGTTGAGCAGAGTAGGTACCGTGACGTAAAAACGGCTTGTAAAATAACAACAGTATGAAAACACAGCACTTCATCAGTACAATAATCAAACAGAGGTTGTCAGAGATCCCCCATGTCTACCTGATATCTATGTGACGGGTAGGCAACCACTGCAGTTCGGTCATATCCAAGACAGAGAGTTGGTTTCCTGCCAGACATAGTTTCTCCAAGTCGCTGAGCTTCTCCAGGACAGGGGGGACACAGGTGAAGCAGTTGAAAGACAAGCCAAGGCAGGACAAGCTCTTTAAGGAGCCCAGTTCCCCAGGCAATGAACTCAGACGGTTTGCATCTAGAAGAAGTGTCTGCAATCTGCAAATATAGTTATTGTTTAATCAGAGTAAGAAAATGTGGTAAACTTGAAAAAAACATCTGCATTGTTCAGATGTGATAATGATGACTGCTAAATTATTGATTGATCAGTATCAATTAAGACTGTGGTAAGTAGTCTGTATTGATTTGTTTACAAATATTAAACAAGTAGGTGCACTAATAGGGAAACTATGATGCATGTGTGTTAATTTCCACAGCATCTCCTGTCAAATCAAAATTCTCATTATACAATTCTCCTTCTTGAAGTTCTTTGAAACTATCAGCAATCATCCATCCATTTTCTACCGCTTGCCCCTCTCTGGGTCATGGGGGGGGCTGGAGCCTATTCCAGCTGCATTCGTGAGGAAGGCGAGGTACACCCTGGACAAGTTGCTACCTCATTGCAGGGCCAACACAGATAGACAACATTCACACTAGAATTATGATCAATACAAGTCAATAGGGCTTGACCATGTCAAGTTAAAAAAAACTTTATGCATTACGTATTAAAATACAAAACCCAAAACCAGTGAAGTTGGCACGTTGTGTTCATAAATAAAAACAGATTACAATGATTTGCAAATCCTTTTCAACGTATATTCAATTGAATATACTGCAAAGACAAGATATTTGATGTTGGAACTGAGAAAATTATTATTTTTTGCAAATAATCATTAACTTAGAATATAATGGCAGCAACACATTGCAAAAAAGTTAGCACAGGGCATTTTTACCACTGTGTTACATGGCCTTTCCTTTTAACAACACTCAGTAAACATTTGGGAACTGAGGTGACCAATTTTTTAAGCTTTTCAGGTAGAATTCTTTCCCATTCTTGCTTGATGTACAGCTTAAGTTGTTCAACAGTCCGGGGTCTCAGTTGTCGTATTTTACGCTTCATAATGCACCACACATTTTCAATGGGAGACAGGTCTGGACTACAGGCAAGTCAGTCTAGCACCACTATGAAGCCACACTGTTGTAACACATGGCTTGGCATTGTATTGCTGAAATAAGCAGGGGCGTCGATGATAACGTTGCTTGGATGGCAACATATGTTGCTCCAAAACCTGTATGTACCTTTCAGCATTAATGGCGCCTTAACAGATGTGTAAGTTAGCCATGCCTTGGGCACTAATACACCCCCATACCATCACAGATGCTGGCTTTTGAACTTTGCGCCTATAACAATCTGGATGGTTCTTTTGCTCTTTGTTCCGGAGGACACGACATCCACAGTTTCCAAAAACAATTTGAAATGTGGACTCATCAGACCACAGAACACTTTTACACTTTGCATCAGTCCATCGTAGATGAGCTCAGGCCCAGCGAAGCCGGCAGCGTGTCTGGGTGTTGTTGATAAATGGCTTTGGCTTTGCATAGTTGAGTTTTAACTTGCACTTACAGATGTAGTGACAAACTGTAGTTACTGACAGTGGTTTTCTGAAGTGTTCCTGAGAACATGTGGTGATATCTTTTACACACTGATGTCGGTTTTTGAGGCAGTACCGCCTGAGTGATCGAAGGTCATGGGCTTAGCCGCTTACGTGCAGTGATTTCTCCAGATTCTCTGAACCTTTTGATGATATTACGGACGGTGTGTGGTGAAATTCCTAAATTCCTTGCAATAGCTGGTTGAGAAATGTTGTTTTTAAACTGTTTGACAATTTGCTCACACATTTGTTCAAAGTGGTGACCCTCGCCCCGTCCTTGTTTTTGAATGACTGAGCATTTCATGGAAGCTGCTTTTATACCCAATCATGGCACTCGCCTGTTCCCAATTAGCCTGTTGACCCATGGGATGTTCCAAGTAAGTGTTTGATGAGCATTCCTCAACTTTCTCAGTCTTTTTTGCCACTTGTGCCAGCTTTTTTGAAACATGTTGCAGGCATCAAATTCCAAATGAGTTAATATTTGCAAAAAATAAAGTTTTCCAGTTCAAACGTTAAGTATCTTGTCTTTGCAGTGTATTCAATTGAATATAGGTTGAGAAGGATTAGCAAATCATTGTATTCTGTTTTTATTTATGATTTACACTATGTGCCAACTTCACTGGTTTTGGGTTTTGTATTTAGGTAAATGTATATACATGTTTAGGTGTTAACCCTGAGTAAATTTGAGAAATCCCTAAATACTTTCCAACTTGTGCACCCAATACTTGTTTTTATAAATAAGTAAAGATGTATGTAAACGTCAGACCGCAACTGTAGGTATTTGGTTAACTTACTTGAGCAGAGTTTCCACTTCTTGAGGAAGAGATGAAAGGCAATTTCCTGACAAGTTGAGCTCAGTCAATGAGATGATGTCACATAAAGCCAGTGGGAACTCTGACAGTGCATTATTTGATAAACTAAGGCTTCTTAGTTTACAAAACCTGCAAACAGATTTCAACTATGAGAAACATCTTGAAAACTATGCAGGTAAAGGTATATTTATTAAATTCAGGTCAAACAGACAAAAAACATGTTTCTACCATGGGGGTCACGCAATGTTTAAAAAACAAAACAAAAAACTGTCCACAAAAGACACATTCAACATTTGCTGACTGGTTGCACATTCTGACACCTGTTTGTCAATATAGTGACATAAATAATGTTTACCGTATTTTCCGCACTATAAGGCGCACCTAAAAACCTCCAATTTTCTCAAAAGCTGACAGTGCGCCTTATAATCTGGTGCGCCTTATATATGGACCAATACTGAGCCACAACAGGTCTCACAACTACGGGATGCATAACGTAACCCCAGCCTCTACTGTAGCGTCTATTCTATGCGCCTTATAATGCGGTGCGACTTATATATGAACAAAGTTTTAAAATAGGCCATTCATTTAAGGTGCACCTTATAATCCGGTGCGCCTTATAATGCGGAAAATATTGTATAATAAACGCTCGGAGCTCAGTAACATTTTTCTCATAGCGTTTTACTTCTGATACTATATGTAAAAACCTGCACTGCAACAACGTAATATCCTTATTGTGGGATAAACGTCTATCCTATCCTATCCTATCTTGCCCACACATTTTATAAGTAACATGCAGGCCTGCCATTGTAATAAATGATACGAGTGCTCATAGGACAAAAACATGTGCTGCCGCAAAATGAAATCCATCTTTTAATATTTCTGTGTGCAAAATCATTCTTCATTTTTTATTACAGAATTGTATCTATAGGAGAATCCCCTGTCAGCACTTTGCGGTTTTAGAAATCATTAAAAGCGGTTTGCACAAAAGCTAAGCAGTTTGTTTGCATCTTTTATTGGGGAACTGCACTTTTTTTAATTTTGTCAATTATTCACAATCCACAACAATTCACAAGCCTTAGGTGAGACAAGCACACATGTTTTTCTTTTCTTATGCATTCTAACTTGTAAATAAACGCCAGCAAGAGTCAGCTAACACTGGAGGTAATGGGATTTGCTCTATTCCTATATAAAACACTCTGAAAAACATCCAAAAACCTCCATAAATGTATTATATACACGCTGTAAGTATATATGTAATGTGGTAACAGGCACATTCATATTAACATGCAATATATATGTGTTTAGATCATTTTAAACACCCGGCGGTGCAAGGTAGTTCCTCAACGTTAGTGCTTTTAGTAACGATATCACTAATACTTGGTTGATATTCAGGTTACGACATGTAAATGGTTTATTGTTGGTAGTTTTTGGATGTTTTTTAGAGGCCTTTATGGGCGCACTAGAAGACTACTTTTAGCTCCATTATTAGCCACCTAATTGCTGTGTATTATCAATTAGAATGCATAATAACAAAGAAAAATGTGTTCTTGTCTTACATAGGGATTGTAATCCTAATAAGAGAAAAGAGGACAAAAGTTTTGTTTTTTTTCGCATTCTAATGTGTACAAATCGGCTTGTTCTTGATGGCTGGCAATGCAGCTGGCAGCTTCTCTGCCGCTAAATCACTTTAAAAATGCATCAGAAAAATGCGAACAATACTTAATTTATGTTCCGTAACTTGTATAATAACCGAGTTGTAGCGACATTGTTATTGTAAGAGCGAACACTGATGAACTATTTTTCTAGCGTCTTAAGACATCGTCTTGGGATGGCCCACATTTCAGGTTTTGTTTGTAAAAAGCTAACTGGACAGCGTATGTAGTTGTAATAAGAAGCATGGTGTGCTGCGTGTATTATGAACGATATTAAAGGGACTCACTCGATGGACAGTTGTCTGGTCAAGCTTGCCAAGGAAGTTTTTTCAAGTTGACTTTGGGTAGGTATGCCATATGCTGTATGTCCGCATAGCTTGGCTCCAAGTTCCATATTTATACCTGCAAGTCATGCCGACCTCACTCTCTCGGCTTCTGTCTGCTCCACCCTCTCTTCGTGCTCGCTTCTATAAGCAGCAGTTCATCCTCGGTATATTCAGGCTCAAAAAGATAAGGTCGTAAATCCTCATTTGTCCAAGAATAGTCATCTTATTTGTCTGCCATGATTAGAACACACTGGTGTTTGTTTCCGAAAGTAGGAACACACAATTGTTGCCGGAAGTGCACTGCTATAGAAACGGAAATAAATGCGCCGAGAAAGAAGTTCCGGTAATGCATAAAATAATCAAAACACGGTAAATATTAAATATATTACACATTGTTATGAACGTGTCTGTTACTGCATTATATATATACTTGCAGTGTGTATATAAAATGTTGCTGGAGGGTTTTAAAGTTGTTTTAGAGGGGCTTTGAAGGCTACAACGGTGACACCGATTAGCTACATTTTGCAAGCGTTTTTTATAATCTTTAGAATCCTACAAAAAAGGGTGTGTGTTCTTGTCTCTCATAATGATTGTGAATTATAAGCAAAATTCCAAAAAAGTGCAGTTCCCCTTTAAGTTACTAAAATAAGGACCGGAATTAATTTAGCATGTCTGTCTTCATGAATATGCAGAATATATGTTGATCATCTGAATTTCCACAATGCTGGGAGAAGAAAATACAAACATAATGATTTAGGACATGCTTGGGTTAAGCGATAATGGCAAAACTAACAATCCGGATTATTTTGAGTGATATTGTAATCACTAGGGCTGCAACTAACAACAAATTTGGTAATCGATTAATCTGTCGATTATTACTTCGATTAATCGATTAATAATTGGATAAAAGAGACAAACTACATTTCTATCCTTTCCAGTATTTTATTGAAAAAAAACAGCATACTGGCACCATACTTATTTTCATTATTGTTTCTCAGCTGTTTGTAAATGTTGCGGTTTATAAATAAAGGTTAATAAAAAAATAAAAATAAAAAAAGTAGCCTCTGCGCATGCGCATAGCATAGATCCAACGAATCGATGACTAAATTAATCGCCAACTATTTTTATAATCGATTTTAATCGATTAGTTGTTGCAGCCCTTGTAATCACGATTAATTACAGCATTATTCATCAATTTGAAAACGAGTATTTATTGTACCACCAAAATTCAACTTTAAGTATAGTTTAAAAAACCTGCATATAAATTAGTCACAAATAAACCATCCATCCATCCATTTTCTACGGCTTGAGTAAAATACTAATAGCAATAACAATACACTTAAATAACAATAACAATATAAAACAATAAAATTATTTTTTTCCTTTTTAATTGTTTTTAATTCAGTTTTTTTTTAACCTTTTACACTTATTTTACCACTTTAGATTGTGTGCTTAATGTGTAAAATAAAATGTAAAAAAATGTTCTATTGTTGATGCACTGCAGGACTGCCCAGAGTGGGTCGAAGCATAAAAACATGGGATGTACAGTAAATGAGTGTCTCATTGGTGAAAGCTGCGTCAGACACGCCAAAACCTAATTTCAATAAGGCGGCTTGCACCATTTATTAATTGCACATGCAGTCTTAGTAGATTACATGCAACATGCTCGCAATAGTAAGACACCATTTTATAGTTTACGCATGGTATTTAGCGCGTGGTATTTATATCTTAGTAAATTAGGTACTGTGTCTACCTACACAAATAGGATGACATTCAACCCTGTATAACACAAACCCAGTGTGGTGGAAGCTCACCTGGTAAGTGCTGGAACACCTTTGTGCAAGGACATGAAGTTGTTTTTGAGATTGAGATGTGTGAGGTCCTGGCTGAAAAACAGCTGTGCTGGCAGTTCCTCTAGACTGCAGCATGACAGGTCGACTGAGTTTACCCTCTGGGCCACAATCTGACTCAGCAGGAGGAACGACAGAAAAAGATTCAGTTGTAATTGTAATCGTGTTTAAGTTACATTTGAAAAACATTATCATTAAGTGGCGGTATAAAGAAACTTTACACACTTAAGTACAGTCTCATACCTTTGAGGCCGTTCTGTGCCAGCAGAGGTATTCTGTGTAGGAATCGTAGCTGATGTAGTAGGTCTGGCTCGGGGGACCGGCTGAGCTGAGGGCTAAACAGTAGCTGTGTCTCTTTACCTCATCGGCCTGTAATAAAGAACATCCGCTCAGTTACAGCTCATGTTATTCTATTCTGTGTTATATGTGTTTTATGTTGCACCAAGTAAAATTCCTATTTTGTGAACCCGTTCTCAAACAATGGCAATAAAAACTATTCTGATTCTGATCTATTAGGTTCTTTGCAAAACAACCAAATTGTGAATGTCTCTCTTATCTACTGTGCTATCCCAGCTTTGAAAGTCAATTTAGATTATATTGGATTTTTAGAAAACTGAGAAATTCAAAACATGACAAATTCATATCATAATTATAAACATGACTGTATACTACTGTTTATGTTTGTATTTCATAAAAGCAACCCATTACACAGTAGATGGGCACAACGGCAGTCTTAGCTGGTGAACTTTTTTTTCAAAACCAAACTGACATTATATTGCAAAAGGAGATGTTCCTTGTCTGGTCTACAGTTCAAGCTCTGCTTGGCTTTCATTATGTACCTTGCCACCAATAAGAGGGAGGATATGGATTTTGCCCATGTGGGCATGTTTCACAGATGACACAATAAGGCAGGTTCCACTCAGAGTGACCTGACGTTTTGACCAGCGGTTGACAGGCAGTGCAAGCTTCCCTTTGCGAACGTTGAACACCCCGGACAGCTGCACGCGCTCCAAACCACCTACAGTTCGTGGTTTTCCTGAAAAGACAGGGAGACTTGTTATACGAAAGAAAGTGCTGCACATTAAAACAAGTTATTTTCATCTCTTAAGGATTATGTAAATAAACTTCTTTAGGTAGCCCACTCTTCCAAAGTGACATGAAAGAACATTGAGTAAAATGAAAGGTTATGAATTAATTTGTTTTTGATTGAGGCAAATTGGAGATCAAATACTTATTTACATCAATCAAATACAAATTATTTTTTGATCTTCACTAAAAGATTTTTCTTGTTTGTTTTTTTCATCAAAGTTTACAACAGCAAAAAACACAATACGAGATCGTATCGATAACGGTACTGTAACATTAAATGTTGTGATAGTTCACCATGTCCATTTATTGTCGCAATCCTAATTTGACTTTCTTTTTGTATTACCATTATTTAGGGCTGGGCGATATATCGAATATGCTCGATATATCGCGGGTTTGTCTCTGTGCGATATAGAAAATGACTATATCGTGAGTATTCGAGAATACGTTCTCACGCAGTTGCTTTTAGCTGCAGGCATTACACTACAGGCGTTTTTCACTCTTTCTTGTCTCTCCTTCTCACAGAGACATAAAACAAGCGCACCTTGTAACATACGTCACATACTGTCGCGCGTGCAACGTCATACGCTCTCACGGAGCAGAGAGGTAGCAGCATGGCTAACGTTAGCTGTGGTGCTAGCGGAGCGGTGCGAGTGGTAATACGAGAGAGGAAAGGTGCCAATCTGGTAACAAATGGAAGAAGAATTAATTCCCCCAAAAACAGCCATGGGTCCATCTTCTGCCTATGTGGTTTGGCTTCAAGCGGGAAGATGTTGAACAGATATAATACAGTAATATGTAAAGTATGCGGCAAAAGCGTTGCTACAAAAAGTAGCAGCACTACTAATTTGTACCATAATTTGAAAAGTCACCCGCTAGAGAATGAAGAGTGCTTGAAACTCCACACCAACAAAATGCCGAAGCAACCAGCACTGACTCAATTAAGCCTGGCGCCTTCCATTTCCACATCAACATAAAATATTCAACAACAGAAGGAGATAACGTCCCAGAAACCTACCACATAGCGAAGGGCATACACTATTTCTATTATGCAGCTGATTTTTATTTTACAGTTTTGGAAATATCTTGTGTGACATCATGCACAAAAGTGCACTTTATTTGTTTTAAAATATTGTAGTGGCATTCTGTACAAAAAGTGCACTTTAATTTAATGTTGTTTTGGTATGTCTTCTTGGTGACATCTGGCACAAAAGTGCACTAATAGCTTGTTTTAAAATGTCTCTGACAATCTTGCACTTTCTGTTTTGAAATTACATGAATGTTTGTGCCACTGCTTAATAACTGTTTAATAAATACAGTTTTGGTAAACTGACTTAGTTGTGATTTCCTTCTCTGCATGAACGTTTAAAATGAGCATATATTAATGCAGTATGAACAAGAATGTTTAATGTAGACATATAGAATCATCATACTGGTGTGATTATATGCATCAAGTGTTTATTCAAGGCTAAGGAAAAACATTGAGATATATATCGTGTATCGTGACATGGCTTAAAAATATCTAGATATTAATAAAAGGCCATATCGCCCAGCCCTACCATTATTCACTATCTTAGATTGAAAACAAATACTGGCAAACATTGAATCTCTTGACTCTTTTCGAAGGGGACCTACAGTATGATGATTTTTCTCTTTTCTGACTTATGAATGTTGGATAGTTGCGTTAAACTCAGCCAAAGTTTAACGCAACTAAACTGCTAATCTCGGACGAAGAAGACGGCAACATTACAACTTGGTCTGAAGAAACAAGAAAAAATATATAATAAAGTGTTATTGTGCACAATAATCACGTACGTGCAACATGCAGTGAGATAAGTGATGGTTCTTTTATGCAGCTCTGTATTGATCCGAGAGTGGGTAGTTGACCTAATGTTGACTGTTAAATCTATATATTGTTTATGAAATTTATTTTCGACCACGACTGAAAGAAACATATCAGTGATGTTCATCTTCAAGATATAAATCTAAGTCTATGTTAACCCTGCAGAACAGAATGTTCAATTCTGATTTTTTTTCCTGTTAAAATCCAAACTTTTTATGTACCGGTAGTTGTTCACATTACAAAAAAAATGCAATGTCTTATTTATTTAAGTTAAAGTACCCATGATTGTCACACACACACTAGGTGTGGCGAAATTATTCTCTGCATTTGACCCATCACCCTTGATCACCCCCTGGGAGGTGAGGGGAGCAGTGAGCAGCAGCGGTGGCCGCACCCGGGAATCATTTGGTTATGTGGACACAAACTGACCCACATGCAGACATGTCGTTGCACCTACATAGCTCCAATTCTAGTAGGTCTCAGACCTGGTACATTTGTGACAATTTCAAGAGTTTTGTGAAATCAAAGTTAACATTTTCTGAATAAAATTATTGCGTGTAGAAGATGAAGAAGAAAGAGGGCAATTTTTATAGAGCAATATTTATTTTGCAACTGTTTATTTTGGCAAAGAATTATGACGCTCATCGCTTTTTGATTATATAATAGTGGGATTAACAGGACCAATCGTTCAGATTGCAGTTGCATCGGATGCATAATTTGTATCCACATACAAAAGAGGCCTGGGTCGGATTTGAAAATTCTGAATTGTACTTACATTGACATGAAAAAAATGAGATACAAGTCACATATGGGTAAAACAATCGGAACTGACCTGCAGTGTGAACAAGGCCTAACAGTATATATTTTGAAAAGATAAATTCTGATACTTTTGGAGAGGGTGCTGCGTGGAGGGTTTCATTTACAATCTGGGAACGCCTCGACCTACAAACTATTTGCAGACAGACTCACAAAACAGGTTATAAATGGGACTGTGGAGCAAAATTTACACCAAAGCATATCCTGACAGAGGCTCCAGCGCCCCCGAAAGGGACAAGCGGTAGAAAATGGATGGATGGATGGATATCCAATACATATTATTTAGACCAGGTGTTGACAATCTTTAGCATTCAAAAAGCCATTTGAGCCCTTTCCCACCAAATAAAACCCACTTAGAGCCGCAAACTCTGATCTCTAAAACGACGATAACACCACTTATACTGCAGTTTAATTACACTTATTCTATACCATTTATGAAATCAAACACTCAGCAGAAAACGACTCCAAGTATTTTTGCTCTGATCAGCTTTCTCCAGCAGTTCCGAAACTGCTCCTTATTGTCATCTCCAGCTGGGTATTTTCTGCAAATGCTGTGTTTGTTCTGGAAATGTCTTTCAACATTTAATTTTTTCTTTGTTTGCTATTTTCTCCCCACATATTATGTGCACAGGTGAACCAACCTAATCTACAATGAAAGCCAATTCATCCGTCCATGAAGCTTTAAATGTTTTATTTTCATTAGAAATGTTTTTCTTTTTTATCTGTCCATTGCTAGCTTACCGGGGGTTGACCGCTAAACACAATACAATTGCTTGGCAACAAAAGATGACCAATGGGGTGTGATGTACGTTTTGATCGACAAAATATTAAAATATGCTTTATTTTTATATTACAAGATCACCAAACTCCAAAAAATAACAACTGTTACATTAAATCAACTAACTAAATAGGCATGAAAGTGTAGCATTCGGCTCAAAAGCCACACATTGCGCGCTCCTGACCTAGACCACAAGGAAGTGCGTTGAATGTAAATTATAATCATTATAGGTCCCCTTTAATCTATGTGGAGGGGGGCGTGGCCTGCGGGCCTGCCACGGAATGGGGTGTGCCAGGACCGGCCTCGAAGACATTGACAGGTACGTAGAAGGCCCCCTTCCACAATCTACTTGCTAATTTTCTCTCTACTTTACACGGAGAATGCAATACTCATATTACAACACCTAGCTTGTAAGATTTGTAGATATATTTTTTGAATGACGACCTTTGACTCATTATCAAGCACAAATGTCATTAACATATTATAGTTATTGAATGTTTTCTTATGAATATTAAGCACCAATATTTTAGAAGATCCCAAATATTAATAACACATTTTCGCTTTTTAAGCAAAACATTCCAATCTGAAGAAGTCATGAATAAATGAGATATGAATAAACAACAGTGATTGAGGTGTACTGTAGCCTCATAAACTTGCAACTGTTATCTAACGTTACAGTATATTAAATTATTATAGAAAAAAGCAGTGGTTAGTTTCAGTTTTGAGTTTGGCTATGTCAACAACATATGTAGATGTCAGTCCGCTAGTCCAAGGGACATCCAGTTAATCTGGTTGCAGTGAAGAATTTTTAAAAAGTGCTCAATAACAAAATATATAAAATATTCAAAAAGCACTGTTAATCGACAATTAGCACAATCCAAAAAAATTATAATTACTGAGGGCTAAATTATAGCAATTCATTTTTAAGCAATTAAAAGGGCTGTGCACGTGCAATAGCTTCCGGTGTTGTTAGCTAATAATAGCAATTTAGATATCTAGCATTAGCTTTTATTTAATGTATATTCTATCTCAGGGGTCTCCAAACTTTTTGACTCGGGCCGCATTGGGTTAAAAAAATTTGGCCAGGGGTCGGGAGTACCCCGCCTTCCGCCCGAGTGCAGTTAAGATAGGCTCCGGCACACCCCACAACCCCGAAGGGGACAAGCGGTAGAAAATGGATATATATTCCTCACGCACTAATTGACTAAAAGAGTATTTTCAGAATGTGTTTGTTCTATTTTTGGCCAAAGTAAGACAAAGAAAACAATCTGAAGTTGTCTTTATTTTTTTAGTTTCAATGCCATGATTTTAATAGTCCGGCCCGTGTGTGCACAGATTTCCCTCCATGCGGCCCCTGAGCTCAAATGAGTTGGACACCCCTAAAGTACAGTATTACAGTATATGTAACAGCTGCAGCAAAAAAAAAAGGGCAACATAAAATAGAGAGTAGATCCAGCAGAAAATAGACATTATAAACAAAGAGAGGTAGCTAACAGAAAAAAAGAACTTGAGTCTTCCCGCGGGCCGGATTTTGGGGACCCTGTTCTCTTAGACTACTTTTGTATGAGTGCACATGCTCCCTGCGTGTACGTGTTGACGTGTTATTACATAAACTTGGTAATTGTGAAAAATATAAATAGTTGTCAAACAAATGTGTTCTGTTAAACCACTAATGGTAACATAAGCTAGCCGGTGGTGTTCTTGTTACCGTATATGTTTTGCGTAGTAAAATGTTACTGTGAGGAAGTTGCAAACAGCTCCTTTAAAGGCCTACTGAAATGAATTTTTTTTATTTAAACAGGGATAGCAGATCTATTCTATGTGTCATACTTGATCATTTCGCGATATTGCCATATTTTTGCTGAAAGGATTTAGTATAGAACAACGACGATAAAGATTGCAACTTTTGGTATCTGATAAAAAAAAGGCTTGCCCCTACCGGAAGTAGCGTGACGTAGTCAGTTGAACATATACGCAAAGTTCCCTATTGTTTACAATGATGGCCGCATGAAGTGAGAGAGATTCGGACCGAGAAAGCGACAATTTCCCCATTAATTTGAGCGAGGATGAAAGATTTGTGGATGAGTAAAGTGCAAGTGAAGGACTAGTGGGGAGTTGAAGCTATTCAGATAGGGAAGATGCTGTGAGAGCCGGGGGTGACCTGATATTCAGCTGGGAATGACTACAACAGTAAATAAACACAAGACATATATATACTCTATTAGCCACAACACAACCAGGCTTATATTTAATATGCCACAAATTAATCCTGCATAAAAACACCTGCGTGTTTGTTACGCTAGCTCCTAGCTCCTCTGCTAGCTCCTAGCTCCATAGAACACGCCAATACAATTCAAACACCTGACCAACACACACAATCACTCAGCCCAAAAGACCGTTCACCTAACCCAAGGATCATAAAGCTTATATATTTTTAAAAAGTTACGTACGTGACGCGCACATACGGTCAAGCTGTCAAATGTTTAGCAGCCAAGGCTGCATACTCACGGTACCTGATATTCAGCTGGGAATGACTACAACAGTAAATAAACACAAGACATATATATACTCTATTAGCCACAACACAACCAGGCTTATATTTAATATGCCACAAATTAATCCTGCATAAAAACACCTGCGTGTTTGTTACGCTAGCTCCTAGCTCCTCTGCTAGCTCCTAGCTCCATAGAACACGCCAATACAATTCAAACACCTGATCAACACACACAATCACTCAGCCCAAAAGACCGTTCACCTAACCCAAGGTTCATAAAGCTTATATATTTTTAAAAAGTTACGTACGTGACGCGCACATACGGTCAAGCTGTCAAATGTTTAGCAGCCAAGGCTGCATACTCACGGTACCTGATATTCAGCTGGGAATGACTACAACAGTAAATAAACACAAGACATATATATACTCTATTAGCCACAACACAACCAGGCTTATATTTAATATGCCACAAATTAATCCTGCATAAAAACACCTGCGTGTTTGTTACGCTAGCTCCTAGCTCCTCTGCTAGCTCCTAGCTCCATAGAACACGCCAATACAATTCAAACACCTGATCAACACACACAATCACTCAGCCCAAAAGACCGTTCACCTAACCCAAGGTTCATAAAGCTTATATATTTTTAAAAAGTTACGTACATACGCAAAAAAAAGTTGCGCACATACGGTCAAGCGATCAAATGTTTAGAAGCCAAAGCTGCATACTCACAGTAGCACGTCTGCGTCTTTGTCATCCAAATCAAAGTAATCCTGGTAAGAGTCTGTGTTGTCCCAGTTCTCTACAGGCGTCTGTGTATCGAAGTCAAAAGTCCTCCTGGTTAGAGTCTCTGTTATCCGAGTTCTTCCATCTTGACTGCATCTTCCGGGAATGTAAACAAAGAAGCGCCGGCTGTGTACTGTTGTTGCTGACTACGTTCGAAAAATACGTCCATTTCGCACCGACAACTTTCTTCTTTGCTTGCTCAGCTTCCTTCTCCATAATGCAATGAACATGATTGCAACAGATTCACGAACACAGATGTCCAGAATACTGTGGAATTATGAAATGAAAACAGAGCTTTTTCATATTGGCTTCAATGTGGAAGGCATACCCGTGTTCGCCGGTCTACGTCATGCGCATACGTCATCTTCAGAGGCGTTTCGAACCGGAAGTTTAGCGGCAAATTTAAAATGTCACTTTATAAGTTAACCCGGCCGTATTGGCATGTGTTATAATGTTAAGTTTTCATCATTGATATATAAACTATCAGACTGCGTGGTCGGTAGTAGTGGGTTTCAGTAGGCCTTTAACTAGTCTACCAATCGTTTCAAAAGTTGATGACAGATTGAGTATCAAAATAGTTAATGTTAGTAGCAAGTTAGCAACCTTACATGACAACATAAGGACAGGAATTACATCCTCTGTTTTTTGTGTACACACTACACACATACCGGATGCCTCCAGATGTGTCAGTCTACTAGATTAATTACAGAGAGAAAAGCAAAACACTGAGTTTTGTCCCACTAGGACAGGGATCTGCAACCTGCGGCTCTTTCGTGCCTCTGCCCTGGCTCCCTTTGGTTTGCCTTTGACACAACATTTCAATGAATAATGGCTATTTAATTGTAATTAATTATATTTAATTTAGTTAGTTTAATTTTAATGTTACAGTTGTTATTTTGGAGAGTTCTGTGATCTCGTAATGTAAAAAAAACAACTGATTTTGATATATTGTCGATCGAAATGTATGTCAGACCCCCTATGTGTCATCTTTTGTTGACAAGCCATTGTACTGTTTTTTAACGATCAAAATCCGGTAAGCTAGCAATTGAAGGAAAATACAACATTTATTGCTTCATGGACAGATTAATATGCCTTCACCGTTGACTAGGAATGATGCTCGAAACCAATTTTCCCGGTTGTTCGATAAGAAAAGAACCGAGTCCTCGGACTCAAATCCCTTTTTGAGAACCGGTACCCGTTATCGAGACCACTATAGTAAAGAAAAAGAGTTGGTTCTTTATTCGAATCCCTGGGAACGAATACCAAATGGGCAATGTTATGCCCATTTGATTGTAGACTCTTACTGACACATTGTGGCGATTGAAACAGAGACAGATTGTTTTTGTGTTACTGTATATATTTGTTTTTCTGAAAAATCCCACTTAAAATACTTTGGGTAACAACAGTCAATATGTATTTATTTTATTTTTTTAGGGGGGTAACAGTCAATATTTATTTATTTATTTTATTAAATTTTTTTCTTATAAAATAAAAGTGAGCTTTTGTTAAACCAAATATTGTGTTTTTTTTCCATATACAACAACCTATCTGGATTCGATAAGAGAATCGATAAGGAATCGATTCGATAAGAGGATTTGATAATAGACTCGAACTCGATAATTTCTTATCAAACATCATCCCTACCGTTGACGAGGTTAGTTCATGTGTGCTTAATATGTTGGGAGAAAATGGAAAATCAAATGTTGAAGACATTTCCACAACACACAGCATTTGCAAAAAAATACCCAGCTGGAGATGAACGAAAAAAAAGCAGTTTTGGAACTGCTGCGGAAAGCTGATCAGAGCAAAATAACTTGGTGAGTCGTTTTCTGTCTAGTGTTTGATTTTATAAATGCTATTTTATAAGTGTAATGAAACTATAAGTGGCGTTATCGTCATTATAGGGATCAAACAGAGTTTGTGACTCTTGGTGGGTTTTATTTGGTGGGAAGTGGGCTCAAATGGCTCTTTGTATGGTGAAGGTTGCCGACCCCTGCACTAGTACAATTGTAAACACACATGTAACAATCAGTTACATGACAGGGCCTCAGCAGGTTTCAACATGTCAAATGTAAGACTTTTTAAGACTTTTTTAAGACCATCTAGAAAATAATTTAAGACCTTTCACATGCATACGGACAAAAAATACAATGACAAAGTAAAATCAGAGGTCCAGAATGAATTGCAAGTACATGGATTCATTCGATGCTCTTTCACATTGGAAAACAAAATGGTTAAACTACCTAAATACACCAGGAGCTTCTCTAGTGTAAACTAACTGAAAAAAATATTAGCAAACATCGGAACAACCAATTTTCCGATTTGCCATAGAAGTGTTTTCTTGCAAAAAGGGGAAGTGTGCTTCATATCAAGTGTTTTCATGCAACATCAACATCAGCAATGGTAGAGGAAAGCACAACAATATATTGTCTGTGAAAGCGACATTTAGCATCTCTGCTGAAGCTAAATGGTTAACTTTGATAATGTTTTGTTCAGCTGTCAGAATGGAGCAAACAGTACAAACATCTACAGTACTAATGTATCTGCACAAAGTTGTGAAAAACAGAGTGCAGACAGAGCGATTGTCTAAAAAGAAAGAAGGTGATTATGGCTTGCAAGCCTCAAACAGAATTTGGATGTGAATAATGTGGATAACCTTCAAATGTGCTCAGCTCATTTTGTATCTGATATGTATGAATACATTTTGACCTTTTTTTTTAAAACATATTGCTAAAACACAAGGATTAATTTTTATTTAGGCATGGCAATATGACATTCACAAATCTCCATTGCTTTCCTCACCCCTCAATAAGATGAGTGTAAACACTAAACAGGCATCCGCTTTTAATGTTGGTTGCTGTATAAACTTGGAGAAAAGATGAGGTATGAGAAGCTGACCTGAAATTATTGGAACAAATAATAGAAAAATGATAAGAGAATTATGTTTTTTTATATAGTTTTACTGCTGAGTACACTACTGCCACAGGGAAATTAGCGTGTGTTTACTGCATGTAATAGTAGGATTTCACTAGTAAATAGGGATGATGCTCGACCCGGTTTTCCCGGTTGTCCGATAAGAAAAGAACCGAGTCCTCGGACTCGAATCCCTTTTTGAGAACCGGTACCCGTTATCGAGACCACTATAGTAAAGAAAAAGAGTTGGTTCTTTATTCGAATTCCTGGGAACGAATCTCGTTCCGACAAGAAATGCCCCGTGAGACATCACAAGAAATTACGTCACATAGCTCAGTCATTTGTCACGGACCGTGTGTAGCGTGCTGCGGTTAGTTCCCGGAACGCAAAACTGACGGCTCCGGACGGAAGTGTGCAGGTAGGAGATGATTTATTTCTCATAAATCATACACATTACAACAGACAGGAACGAAACAAAAGGAAAGCGTGCCGTTCGCACGAGAAGCTAAAGCAAAAACTTACTTAGCACAGGAATACTAGAAGCTAAGGTAACTTAGCACAGGAATCATGAGCTCGAAAACCAGAATGCCAATGTAATTGTTGCAAATGCAAACAATGAAGCCAAGACGAGTGACCGGAAAAGGCAGGCTTAAATAGAGTCTCTGATGAGCAACAGGTGCGCGTACAAGGCAGTTGAAAATCATAAGTAACCATGGTGACTAAAACAAACCCCCGAAGTGCACAAAACAACTAAGGAAGTCCAAAACTAACAGAACATAACTAAACAAAACATGATCCGACCACATCATAATACATCACAGTTTCATATCATTTCACTTTACAGGAGTAGGAAGAATTAAAGCTTATTTAATCCTACCCCTTTCCCACTTCATAGCGTTTACAAATATATACATCATTTACTGACCTTTTTATAATAAAATATATGTGAATTAGCATATACAACAGTTTTGTAATATGTAATTAATTAATTCAGTCATTATTAATATACTGGGATGAAGAATATCTTATTTTCAATAAGGTTGAGAGCATTTCTCATAATTCTTCTTCTTTGTAAGCACTATTCATTTGAACAACCTCTTAAACTGGATCATATCAGTACAATGTTTAACTTCTTTACTTAATCCATTCCATCATTTAATTCCACATCATTTTAGCTGTTTGTAATTTTACCAAGTCATCAAACTTTAATATTTTTGACTTAATAAATAAAGTGCTTGTATGTCCTCTATATCCAACATTATGTATCAGTCTAATTGATCTTTTTTGTAACACGGTTAACGAATGTAGCGCACATTTGTAGTTATTTCCCCACATTTCTGCACAATAACTCAGATATGGTAATACTGTAGTAGCGAGCAGTAGAGAATGTGAAGTGATTTGTTAAACCAAATATTGTGTTTTTTTCCATATACAACAACCTATCTGCACTCGATAAGAGAATCGATAAGGAATCGGTTCGATAAGAGGATTCAATAATAGGCTCGAACTCGATAATTTCTTATCAAACATCATCCCTACTAGTAAACATCTCATATTGATCTCCTTAGGAAATCGGCGCCAGTTAACCCACATAACACTCATTTTGGGGGGTTACGTTTATCTTTGTAAAGTTGTGCAAGTGTTTGTGGCGTTTCAGCATCTTTTGACACGGACTTATCCTGGATTTTTTACTTTTACATTATCATTCCATTCACTTTCACCGCCATGTTCCCTACTCGATGGCTGCACGTCTGGGTACTAAACACTTTAGACGTTTCCATCCACCGGGTTCAACCATGCATTAAATTGATCGTTCAGAAGACACAAATTGTCGAACTTGTACTTACCGATCTTATGCAAGTCATTTGGCTTTGCTGTGGGCTTTTGTTAAGTTTTCTCTGTTGCTATGCTAACTAAGCTGTCAACACACAGCTGCGCACGCACAGCAATAGCTGCCGGTGTTCGATAAATTCTGACCGGGCACAGTTAGTTTCGCTGTGTAGTTACGTTATAGCGTCCTCAAAAATCGAAACATTTCTGAATGACTAATGTTTATGCATGTTTTAAATAAAAGTAACGTCCATACATTTTTAAGAGCTTTCAAAATCGTATTTAAGACCTTTTATGAGAAATTAGGAGAATTTTAGAAATGTTAAGGCCTTAAATTCAAATGATTGGATTTAAGACTTTTTTTAGACTTTTTAAAACCCAGAGGATACCCTAGAACAGACCTGGGCAAATTAAGTCCCGGGGGCCACATGCGGCCTGTTGAGTTTTTCAATCTGGCCCGCCGGACATTCCCAACTAATTTTTTTAGATCTTTAAGATGGAAACTGTAGCTGCCATTATGATGTGCAGTCATGTTTTCAAATGACCGTAAGTCTTCAACTATACAAAGTATTTCAATGGTTGGAATCTGCGCTTATGGATTATTTACCAGTTACTATGGTAATCTAATTAGTTACTATGGTCATCTAATTAGTTACTATGGTAATCTACGTCACAGCAGCTCAGATGAGGCACCAAGCAGTGTGGGCGGGAAGCGTTTCCACAGACGCGGGCGGAGATTTTCACAACAAAGTTCTAAAGCTTAGTGATATATAGAATAGAATAGAAAGTACTTTATTGATCCCTGGGGGAAATTCAGCATAATATCAGATATATCAGATTGTAGGTGGGTTTATTTTGTTCATATTTCACTGTTTTGTTGCGTTTCACTTGATTGTAAAATATGTCTATCGAAGGGGGAGTGACGTTCATATTTTGTCAATTTTCAGTGTTTTATCGTTCATAGAAAAATGTAGAGTTCCATTACGTTTTTTAAGGCGGTCTGTCATAACGTTTTTAGCATTCAATCAAGACATTATTGTGAGGTTTTGTATTAGTGTTCCTAAAAATAGAGATACTGGCCCCAGACACATTTTTTTCTCTAAATGTGGCCCCCCGAGTCAAAATAATTGCCCAGGCCTGCCCTAGAATAAACACAATAGAGTACATAAAACAGTGGGATTGAATTAACACAATCAGGTGCACCACTATTGACCTGCTATATCTAGCAAAAAGCTCCCTGACACCTCATGTTCATGATACAAGGTAACAAAATGAAAACATGTTTGTAAATACAGCAAATACACAAGCAAGTACGGTAGATACAGTTCTCAGTACTCACCAAAGTAGAAACGAATCAGGCATCCAATACCCGGGTTCATCCCTTCCTCTTGCACCCTCCATGGGTCTTCGAAACCCAAGTTAGTCAAGTACTCATTTAATATTTGCAGAGGCTTCTCCTCATCTTGTACATGTCGCACAACTCCACCATGCAGCTGGACAAAGAGAGATGGCGTTGGGCTAGTACTGATGTGTTCTGGCCATTCTCTGTTAGTGTCACACGCCACTGATGCTTGGCTGCTCAGGGGCCTCGTCAGAGAGCTGCTGGAGAATTTGGAGGCAGGTTGGATGGGTGAATCGTTGCAGTACACAACTACAGCCTCACTGTCGACATCTAATGTGCTTATCAATTGCTCCGGGGTATTTGCGAGGTCCATCGACGCAGACAGATCCGCGGGGGAATTGCATATGGAACGGGCCGGAGAGGACGTGAGCTCGACCTCATCCGAGGAACTCTCAAAAGGGTCAGGTCCCTCTGGGGCACTGTCACAGTTGTGGCTCAATGCTGATGAGTCCGTAGTCAGCGAGTCTTGGTGCGCTGTGCTTTTGGGTCCTCCTGGGCTGAAGTCCTCACAAGTGCTGCTCTCTATATCGGATCCGGAGTAGACAGGAAAACAGTCCGCCCCGCTCAAGTTCAAATCCACACCAATGTCATTCAGGCAAACCTCGGATGAAGAGTTGCTTGCAGTTCTATCGTCTAAAAACGGGTTAGATGACAGTTTAGAATCAAAATAATGTTTTGTGCTACTGTTATATTGTAGAGATCCGTTCTCTAACGTATTTGTGTCTTTAGGATCCAATCCTACACTATGTATGTCATCAGTTTGTTCAACACTAGTTGTACAGCTATTTACATCAGTAGTGGTTACGCAGTTGATTCTCAAAACAGCCCCAGCTTTACTCGCTTCCAGTTTGCTGGCCAACTCTTTCGCAGTAGTGTCCACGGTGCACAGCACGGGCCGTGGGTAGGAGGGTGTCAGCCAGTCGTGGACGTGAATACAGCCCCGTTTAGGATCCGATCGCACCCATCCCTTGTCGGAGGCTAGAAGTTGCTTCGACTGCTTCTGCCTGAGGAAGGTTTTCCTATCCAGACTGAGGGTGCTGAGCGGCGACGCCGACGGAGCAGGAGTGCCCGACTCGGCGGGAGACGCCCCGGGAGAGCAGCCGGTCGGCGGGGAACCCAGGGACAGATTCCGCTTGTGCCGCTGGCGCTTCTTGCTCAGCAAGGAGTTGGCGGAAGCGCCGCCGTTGCCGGGCTTCACGGTCGGCATGTTGATATTTTTGACCGCACCGCCAATCGCGTTGGCAACTTGGTTCTGGTAGATCCCATTCCTGATCGCGATCTGGAGAAGGGAGGTGGCCGCGATTCCCTTCCCTAAGAGTTTCGCCTCGGCGCCGTCATCTTCCCCGGCGGATGGTCGCTTCCCTCCGGATATCACCGTCAATCCACTGGATTTCGCCGGAACGCCGTCATGAGCGGGCTCTGGCGTCCACTGAGGTGTTTGCGAAGTTGAAAGGGCCCCGCACTCGTATTCCTTCACACGTTCCATCCCGTTAAGCCCGCAGGTGAATGCTAGCCGTCGTTAGCACGACCACCCCTTTAACCGGTCAAAGTGAATGCGACTCTCCGTTAGCCTAGCATGCTAAGGCGCTGCGTAGCTAAGTCCAAAAGAGTTACGGCGCCGCATCACCCCATTCTTAAATACCTCCGTTAGCTCTCCGGTAAGAGCTAAGATGTTAAAGGCAGCTCGTCGCCATGGAAGCCGCCGCGAGAAGACGGGATGATTGACGGTCAGTGAGCAGGGCAGGGCTGGTCTCATTGGATATGAGTTATGGCGCGTTCAGGGTCAAACAAATAATCGGAAATTTGCCTGACAAGTCAAAACGCTCAGAAAAATGTATACAATACAGGCCAACATTTTGTGTCAAAGTCAATGTGTTTTCTTTATTTTCATGACTATTGACATTGTAGATTGTCACTGAAGGCTTCAAAACTATGACACATGTGAAGTAAAAACTAGGGATGTCCGATAATGGCTTTTTGCCGATATCCAATATTCCGATATTGTCCAACTCTTTAATTTGCGATACCAATATCAACCAATACCTAATTTCAACCGATACTGATATATACAGTCGTGGAATTAACACATTATTATGCCTAATTTGGACAACCAGGTATGGTGAAGATATAGGTCCTTTTTTTTTTAATTAATAAAATAAAATAAGATAAATACATTAAAAACATTTTCTTGAATAAAAAAAGAAAGTAAAACAATATAAAAACAGTTACATATAAACTATTAATTAATGAAAATGAGTAAAATTAACTGTTATAGGTTAGTACTATTAGTGGACCAGGAGCACGCACAATTGCATCCCTTGCAGACTGTATTGATATATAATGTAGGAACCAGAATATTAATAACAGAAAGAAACAATCCTTTTGTGTAAATGGGGGAGGGAGGTTTTGTAGGTTGGTGCACTAATTGTAAGTGTATCTTGTGTTTTTTATGTTGATTTAATAAAAAATAAAAAATAAAATAAAAACCGATACCGATAATAAAAACCGATACCGATAATTTCCGATATTACATTTTAAAGCATTTAGGCCGATATTATCGGACATCCCTAGTGAAAACCCTTTTAGGTGACTAGCTCTTAAAGGCCTACTGAAATGATTTTTTTTTATTTAAACGGGAATAGCAGATCCATTCTATGTGTCATACTTGATAATTTCGCGATATTGCCATATTTTTGCTGAAAGGATTTAGTAGAGAAAATCGACGATAAAGTTCGCAACTTTTGCTCGCTGATAAAAAAAAAAGCCTTGCCTGTACCGGAAGTAGCGTGACGTCACAGGAGCTAGGATTCCTCACAATTCCCCATTGTTTACAATGGAGCGAGAGAGATTCGGACAGAGAAAGTGATGATTACCCCATTAATTGGAGCGAGGATGAAAGATTCGTAGATAAGGAATGTTACAGTGAATGACTTGAGAGGCAGCGATGGACGTATCTTTTTTCGCTCTGACCGTAACTTAGGTACAAGCTGGCTCATTGGATTCCACACTCTCTCCTTTTTCTATTGTAGATCACAGATTTGTATTTTAAACCACCTCGGATACTATATCCTCTTGAAAATGAGAGTCGAGAACGCAAAATGGACATTCAGTGCCTTTTATCTCCACGACAATACATCGGCGAAATGCTTTAGCTACGAGCTAACGTGATAGCATCTTGCTTTAACTGCATATAGAAACAAAAGAAATAAACCCCTGACTGGAAGTATAGATAGAAAATCAACAATACTATTAAACCGTGGACATGTAAATACACGGTTAATGCTTTCCAGGCTGGCGAAGGTTAACAATGCTGTGCTAACGACGCCATTGAAGCTAACTTAGCAACCGGACTGCACAGAGCTATGCTAAAAACATTAGCTCTCCACCTACGCCAGCCAGCCCTCATTTGCTCATCAACACCCGTGCTCACCTGCGTTACAGCGATCGGCAGAAGGACGAAGGACTTCACCCGATGCGTTTGGCGGCCCGGAGACGTAGGAAGTCAAGGTGAAGTCCGCGGCTAGCGCGGCTAGCGCGGCTAGCGCGGCTAGCGCGGCTAGCGCGGCTAGCGCGGCTAGCGCTCCAACAAAGTCCTCCTGGTTGTGTTGCTGTAGTCCGCTGCTAATACACCGATCCCACCTACAACTGTCTTCTTTGCAGCCTTCATTGTTCATTAAAAAAATTGCAAAAGATGTTCAGAATACTGTGGAATTATGAAATGAAAACAGAGCTTTTTGTATAGGATTCTACGGGGTACCATAACTTCCGTTACTCTGACTTCGTCACGCGCATACGTCATCATACCAAGATGTTTCAGCCAGATATTTCCCGGGAATTTTAAAATGTCACTTTATAAGTTAACCCGGCCGTATTGGCATGTGTTGCAATGTTAAGATTTCATCATTGATGTATAAACTATCAGACTATCGGTATCGGTAGTAGTGGCTTTCAGTAGGCCTTTAAAGCTTGTCGAAGAGTGTGCGAAAAAGTAATCACAGCAAAGAATGGCTATTTTGAAGAAACTAGAATATAAAACATGTTTTCAGTTATTTCACCTTTTTTTGTTAAGTACATAACTCCACATGTTTTCATTCATAGTTGTGATGCCTTCAGTGACAATCTGAAAATAAAGAAAACCCATTGAATGAGAAGGTGTGTCCAAACTTTTGGCCTGTACTGTATGTTTATGACCTCCACCAAGTTTGAATGGACTTGTCTCCTTTTGGGTTTTCTTTTTTATTATTGAAAATATGCCAGGAGAGGAATGTAGCAACAACAAAGTTTTTCTAATGCTAATGGATATGAGTTATGGCTCATTCAGGGGGTCAAACAAATAATCGGAAATTTGCCTCACAAGTCAAAACGCTCAGAAAAATGTGTGATTGATTGATTGAGACTTTTATTAGTAGATTGCACAGTCCAGTACATATTCCTAACCCCCCCTCTTCATCCCACAATGTAAATAATGTAAATAATTCAATGTATATACTCTGATGATTATCTTGTGTGATGACTATATTATAATGATAGTATATATCTGTATCGCACACTCTCGGCATTCTCTCGATGAGTTATAAGAGGTAGTCACCTGAAATGGTTTTCACTTCACAGGTGTCATAATTTTGATGCCTTCAGTGACAATCTACAATGTCAATAGTCATGAAAATAAAGAAAACACATTGACTTTGACACAAACTTTTGGCCTACTGTATATTGTTGCTGTCATGAATTGATTTACCATGAATTGATTAACGTGGACGCCGACTTAAACAAGTTGAAAAACTTATTCGGGTGTTACCATTTAGTGGTCAATTGTACGGAATATGTACTTCACTGTGCAATCTACTAATAAAAGTCTCAATCAATCAAAAAAAAACGTACAACTGACCACTAAATGGTAAAACCCGAATAAGTGTTTCAACTTGTTTAAGTCGGGGTCCACATTAATCAATTCATGGTAAATCAATTCATGACAGCAACAATATACAGTACAGGCCAAAAGTTTGTGTCAAAGTCAATGTGTTTTCTTTATTTTCACGACTATTGACATTGTAGATTGTCACTGAAGGCATCAAAACTATGGCACCTGTGAAGTGAAAACCATTTCAGGTGACTACCTCTTATAGCTCATCGAGAGAATGCCGAGAGTGTGCGAAAAAGTAATCAGAGCAAAGGGTGGCTGTTTTGAAGAAACTAGAATATTAATCATGTTTCCTTTTTTGTCAAGTACATAACTCCACATGTGTTCATTCATAGTTGTGATGCCTTCAGTGACAATCTGAAAATAAAGAAAACCCACTGAAGGAGAAGGTGTGTCCAAACTTTTGGCCTGTACTGTATGTTTATGACCTCCACCAAGTTTGAATGGACTTGTCTCCTTCTGGGTTTTCTTTTTCATTATTGAAAATATGCCAGGAGAGGAATGTAGCAACGACAACGTTTTTCTAATGCTAATGGATATGAGTCATGGCGCATTCAGGGGGTGAAACAAATAATCGGAAATTTGCCCCGAAAATCAAAATGTTCAGAAAAATGTGTGACAGTATAGGCCAAACGTTTGGACACACCTTCTCATTCAATGTGTGTTCTTTATTTTTATGACTATTGACATTGAAGATTGTCACTGAAGGCATCAAAACTATGACACCTGTGAAGTGAAAACCATTCCAGGTGACGACCTCTTAAAGCTCATCGAGAGAATGCCGAGAGTGTGCGAAAAAGTAATCAGAGCAAAGGGTGGCTATTTTGAAGAAACTAGAATATAAAACATGTTTTCAGTTATTTCACCTTTTTTTTGTTAAGTACATAACTCCACATGTGTTCATTCATAGTTATGATGCCTTCAGTGACAATCTGAAAATAAAGAAAACCCATTGAATGAGAAGGTGTGTCCAAACTTTTGGCCTGTAGTGTATGTTTATGACCTCCACCAAGTTTGAATTGACTTGTCTCATTTTGGTTTTTTTTTTCATTATTGAAAATAAGCCAGGAGAGGAATGTAGCAACGACAACGTTTTTCTAATGCTTACGGATAAATCTACTGTAGTTCGCATGGTAAAGACATTAGGTTTCTTCCCATTATTATTCGATATTCATTTTATAATTGTACTCGCCCATTGAATCATTGTGATTTACAGATGGAGGAAAATATGTATCTAAGCGAGTTTGAATAATAAGAACTATCCAAACTAATGTGTTTGGGTACATATTTTCCCCAAGCCACAAACTGATCATAATGACATTTTAACAATCCATTCTTAAATTCCTCCGTTAGCTCTCCGGTAAGAGCTAAGATGTTAAAGGCAGCTCGTCGCCATGGAAGCCGCCGCGAGAAGACGGGATGATTGACGGTCAGTGAGCAGGGCAGGGCTGGTCTCATTGGATATGAGTTATGGCGTGTTCAGGGTCAAACAAATAATCGGAAATTTGCTCCACAAGTCAAATCGCTCAGAAAAATGTATTCAGTACAGGCCAAAAGTTTGTGTCAAAGTCAATGTGTTTTCTTTATTTTCATGACTATTGGCATTGTAGATTGTCACTGAAGGCATCAAAACTATGACACATGTGAAGTAAAAACTAGGGATGTCCGATAATGGCTTTTTGCCGATATCCAATATTCCGATATTGTCCAACTCTTTAATTTGCGATACCAATATCAACCAATACCTAATTTCAACCGATACTGATATATACAGTCGTGGAATTAACACATTATTATGCCTAATTTGGACAACCAGGTATGGTGAAGATAGGTCCTTTTTTTTAAAAAATTAATAAAATAAAATAAGATAAATAAATTAAAAACATTTTCTTGAATAAAAAAGAAAGTAAAACAATATAAAAACAGTTACATAGAAACTAGCAATTAATGAAAATGAGTAAAATTAACTGTTAAAGGTTAGTACTATTAGTGGACCAGCAGCACGCACAATTGCATCCCTTGCAGACTGTATTGATATATAATGTAGGAACCAGAATATTAATAACAGAAAGAAACAATCCTTTTGTGTAAATGGGGGAGGGAGGTTTTGTAGGTTGGTGCACTAATTGTAAGTGTATCTTGTGTTTTTTATGTTGATTTAATAAAAAATAAAAAATAAAATAAAAACCGATACTGATAATAAAAACCGATACCGGTAATTTCCGATATTACATTTTAAAGCATTTAGGCCGATATTATCGGACATCCCTAGTGAAAACCCTTTTAGGTGACTAGCTCTTAAAGCTCGCCGAAGAGTGTGCGAAAAAGTAATCACAGCAAAGAGTGGCTATTTTGAAGAAACTAGAATATAAAACATGTTTTCAGTTATTTCACCTTTTTTTGTTAAGTACATAACTCCACATGTGTTCATTCATAGTTGTGATGCCTTCAGTGACAATCTGAAAATAAAGAAAACCCATTGAATGAGAAGGTGTGTCCAAACTTTTGGCCTGTACTGTATGTTTATGACCTCCACCAAGTTTGAATGGACTTGTCTCCTTCTGGGTTTTCTTTTTTATTATTGAAAATATGCCAGGAGAGGAATGTAGCAACAACGTTCTTCTAATGCTTATGGATATGAGTTATGGCTCATTCAGGGGGTCAAACAAATAATCGGAAATTTGCCTCACAAGTCAAAACGCTCAGAAAAATGTGTGATTGATTGATTGAGACTTTTATTAGTAGATTGCACAGTCCAGTACATATTCCTAACCCCCCCCTCCTCATCCCACACCCCGGAATGTAAATAATGTAAATAATTCAATGTATATACTCTGATGATTATCTTGTGTGATGACTATATTATAATGATAGTATATATCTGTATCGCACACTCTCGGCATTCTCTCGATGAGCTATAAGAGGTAGTCACCTGAAATGGTTTTCACTTCACAGGTGTCATAATTTTGATGCCTTCAGTGACAATCTACAATGTCAATAGTCATGAAAATAAAGAAAACACATTGACTTTGACACAAACTTTTGGCCTACTGTATATTGTTGCTGTCATGAATTGATTTACCATGAATTGATTAACGTGGACGCCGACTTAAACAAGTTGAAAAACTTATTCGGGTGTTACCATTTAGTGGTCAATTGTATGGAATATGTACTTCACTGTGCAATCTACTAATAAAAGTCTCAATCAATCAAAAAAAACCGTACAACTGACCACTAAATGGTAAAACCCGAATAAGTGTTTCAAATTGTTTAAGTCGGGGTCCACATTAATCAATTCTTGGTAAATCAATTCATGACAGCAACAATATACAGTACAGGCCAAAAGTTTGTGTCAAAGTCAATGTGTTTTCTTTATTTTCACGACTATTGACATTGTAGATTGTCACTGAAGGCATCAAAACTATGACACCTGCGAAGTGAAAACCATTTCAGGTGACTACCTCTTATAGCTCATCAAGAGAATGCCGAAAGTGTGCGAAAAAGTAATCAGAGCAAAGGGTGGCTGTTTTGAAGAAACTAGAATATTAATCATGTTTCCTTTTTTGTCAAGTACATAACTCCACATGTGTTCATTCATAGTTGTGATGCCTTCAGTGACAATCTGAAAATAAAGAAAACCCATTGAAGGAGAAGGTGTGTCCAAACTTTTGGCCTGTACTGTATGTTTATGACCTCCACCAAGTTTGAATGGACTTGTCTCCTTCTGGGTTTTCTTTTTCATTATTGAAAATAAGCTTGGAGAGGAATGTAGCAACGTCAACGTTTTTCTAATGCTAAAGGATATGAGTTATGGCGCATTCAGGGGGTGAAACAAATAATCGGAAATTTGCCCCGAAAATCAAAATGTTCAGAAAAATGTGTGACAGTATAGGCCAAACGTTTGGACACACCTTCTCATTCAATGTGTTTTCTTTATTTTTATGACTATTGACATTGAAGATTGTCACTGAAGGCATCAAAACTATGACACCTGTGAAGTGAAAACCATTCCAGGTGACTACCTCTTAAAGCTCATCGAGAGAATGCCGAGAGTGTGCGAAAAGAGTAATCAGAGCAAAGGGTGGCTATTTTGAAGAAACTAGAATATAAAACATGTTTTCAGTTATTTCACCTTTTTTTGTTAAGTACATAACTCCACATGTGTTAATTCATAGTTGTGATGCCTTCAGTGACAATCTGAAAATAAAGAAAACCCATTGAATGAGAAGGTGTGTCCAAACTTTTGGCCTGTACTGTATGTTTATGACCTCCACCAAGTTTGAATGGACTTGTCTCCTTCTTATTGAAAATAAGCCAGGAGAGGAATGTAGCAACGACAACGTTTTTCTAATGCAGGGGTCTCCAACTCGCGGTCCATAGGCCCATATTTTGTGGCCCTCTACTCATAGTTTAGTGTAATTGCAGCCCGTTCTCCCCAGGCGGCTAATAGTTAAATATATCGACAATCTTGAATTTCAGTCGACGCGAACTACAATGATGTTGTTTTGCAAAAACACGTATTGGACAAAGAACAACTTCCTTTAAGCAAGCTGAAATGCGGAACTCAACCCACCTAAATGTAAAATATATATATTTTTTACATTTATAACAACTTAAGGGTTGGTAGAAGTAGTTAAGAGATTTAGTCGCAGGGTTAAAACATGATTCTGAAGTCAATGCTACTTGCGGCCTGGCCTCACCCTGACTCGGGTAAATTGAGTTTGAGACCCCTGTTTAAATGCTTACGGATAAATCTACTGTACTTCGCATGGTAAAGACATTAGGTTTCATCCCATTATAATTGGATATATACATTTTATAACCATACTGGCCCATTGAATCATTGAGATTTACAGATGGAGGAAAATATGTATCCAAACGAGTTTGAATAATTATAACTATCCAAAGTAATGTGTGTACATATTTTCCCCGGGCCACAAACTTATCATAATGACAATTTAACAATCCATTCTTAAATACCTCCGTTAGCTCTCGGGTGAGAGCTAAGATGTTAAAGGCAGCTCGTCGCCATGGAAGCCGCCGCGAGAAGACGGGATGATTGACGGTCAGTGAGCAGGGCAGAGCTGGTCTCATTGGATATGAGTTATGGCGCATTCAGGGTCAAACAAATGCTCGGAAATTAGCCTCACAAGTCAAAACAATCACCAAAATGTGTGACAGTAACAATATATCTTTATGACCTCCACCAAGTTTGAATTGACTTGTCTCATTTTGGGTTTTTTTTCATTATTGAAAACAAGCCAGGAGAGAAAAGTAGCAACGACAAAGTTTTTCTAATGCTTACGTATAAATCTACTGTAGTACGCATGGTAAAGACATTAGGCTTCATCCCATTATTATTGGATATTTATTTTATAATCACACTCGCCCAGTGAATCATTGTGATTTACAGATGGAGGAAAATATGTATCCAAACCAGTGACGTGCGGTGAACTAAACACCAGGTGAGGCATAGATACTTTTGGAGTTTTTTTTCTTCTTTTTTTTACTTAAATTCATATGTGCAGCTCTAATCATTGTTGATTTACGTTGCACATTAGAGTAACAGGAAAAAGAAGGGAGTTATTCGCTTTCATAAAAACTTTTCATAATGACATTATGATATGATAAATGGGTCCAAAAAGTATTTGATAAAGTTGTTATTAAATACTTGTTGGTCCCATTTGCTTTTAACAAAATAAATGAAGTATTTTGAGTGTAGCTTACCTTTCTGCATTTATATCTGAAGCAGCAATAGCTGTCCTCCATGAAAACGTACTTTGTATGATCACATTCATTTTGTCTTAAAGTCCAGTCTAGATAAGTATTTAATCTTGGATACAGTATATAAGCCACCATATTGACAGACACATTCATTTCATTTAATTTAATTCCAAGCAATAAAACAATATTTTTGCATCTGACAAAAAAACACCCACAAACGCTGGCTTACTCTAATAAAAATACCATGTTTGTTATAAACACAGTTAAAAAAAAAAAAAAAAAAAGGGTCAAACAAATGCTCGGAAATTTGCCTCACAAGTCAAAACGATCACAAAAATGTGTGACAGTGTCACACATTTTTGCAGATTTGGTCACATTTTCAGTAGACCCATAATAAATTCATAAAAGAACCAAACTTCATGAATGTTTTTTAGTGACCAAAAAGTATGTGCTCCAATCACTCTATTACAAAAAAATAAGAGTTGTAAAAATTATTAGAAACTCAAGACAGCCATGACATTATGTTCTTTACAAGTGTATGTAAACTTTTGACCACGACTGTTTATACAATATATATATATATATATACACTGTATATATTTATATATTTATATGGGGACGGCGTGGCGAAGTTGGTAGAGTGGCTGTGCCAGCAATTGGAGTGTTGCTGGTTACTGGGGGTTCAATCCCCACCTTCTACCTTCCCAGTCACGTCCGTTGTGTCCTTGGGCAAGACATTTCACCCTTGCTCCTGATGGCTGCTGGTTAGCGCCTTGCATGGCAGCTCCCGCCATCAGTGTGTGAATGTGTGTGTGAATGGGTGAATGTGGAAATACTGTCAAAGCGCTTTGAGTACCTTGAAGGTAGAAAAGCGCTATACAAGTATAACCCATTTATCATTTATTTATTTATATATATATATATATTAGGGATGTCCGATAATGGCTTTTTGCCGATATCCGATATTCGGATATTGTCCAACTCTTTAATTACCGATACCGATATCAACCGATACCGATATCAACCGATATATGCAGTCGTGGAATTAACACATTATTATGCCTAATTTGGACAACCATGTATGGTGAAGATAAGGTACTTTTTAATAATAATAATAAAATAAGATAACTAAATTAAAAACATTTTCTTGAATAAAAAAGAAAGTAAAACAATATAAAAACAGTTACATAGAAACTAGTAATTAATGAAAATGAGTAAAATTAACTGTTAAAGGTTAGTACTATTAGTGGACCAGCAGCACGCACAATCATGTGTGCTTACGGACTGTATCCCTTGCAGACTGTATTGATATATATTGATATATAATGTAGGAACCAGAATATTGATAACAGAAAGAAATGGGGGGAGGGAGGTTTTTTGGGTTGGTGCACTAATTGTAAGTGTATCTTGTGTTTTTTATGTTGATTTAATAAAAAAAAAAAAAAACAAACAAAAAAAACCGATACAGATAATAAAAAAACGATACCGATCATTTCCGATATTACATTTTAACGCATTTATCGGCCGATAATATCGGCAGGCTGATATTATCGGACATCCCTAATATATATGTATATGTACATAGGCGCTGATCTACATTTCTGCCAGTGGATGCTCGATGTGTGTGTATTAAAAAAATAAAATAGACATTAAGTGAAGTTAATATCCCATATGATGTGTGGCTTTATTATTTTGTAAAACGGACCAAACTCGCCACAAAATTAACTACAACAAGATTGATTTTTAGAAAATGATTTTAAAGATTGAAAGTTGCCATCAATCCCACGTGGGTGCTCGGCATTGTCCGTGGGTGCTCGGGCCCCGAAGCACTCACGGGATTGGCACCTATGTGTGACAGTATCAATGTATGTTTATGACCTCCAATTGACTTGTCTCATTTTGTTTTGTTTTTTTCATTATTGAAAATAAGCTAGGAGAGAAATGTAGCAACGACAAAGTTGTTCTAATGCTTACGGATAAATCTACTGTAGTTCGCATTGTAAAGACATTAGGTTTCATCCCATTATTATTGGATATTTATTTAAAATCACACTCGCCCATTGATTCATTGTGATTTACAGATGGAGGAAAATATGTATCTAAACGAGTTTGAATAATTCTAACTATCCAGGGTACATATTTCTCCCTGAGCCACAAACTGATCATAATGACAATTTAACAACGCAGGTTGTGTTGTCTTGCCAGGTATTTTTGTTCTGATTTTGATCATTGCATGAATTTGGACGAATTGGTTTAGGCTCCAGCACCCCCCGCGACCCCAAAAGGGACAAGTGGTAAAAAATGGATGGATGGATGATTCATAACAAAATATGCATAATCTATGATCTTGTAAAAAATACATAAATGTCTCTTTGTAAGTTAAATGTTAACATGAACATTGCAACTTCAATATTTTTTCGCAATTTAAATGTTCCAAAAATCTTATCAACTTTTATGTGAAGTCACAACCTAATTATCACCAGCTTTTAAGTCTGTATGCAACATTTGTGTTACTACTCTTGAATCAAACCACCAACTTTGGCATCGCAACTTTAGTGTTAGTACTTTGTAGGTAAACCTCCAACCAGTCTCAATGGAACTTTAAACTGTCTAGCGCAGTGATTCTCAAACTGTGGTAGTGTACCACTAGTGCAGGGGTCGGCAACCCAAAATGTTGAAAGAGCCATATTGGACCACGAATACAAAAAAAAAATCTGTCTGGAGCCGCAAAAAATGAAAAGCCTTCTATAAGTGATATAATGAAGTCAACACATGATAGAAGTGTCTATATTAGCTATATTAGCCTACTATCAAAATGACTATTTGTCGCAGGCTGACACAAATCTTTGTTGACAGAAGTGTTGAAATTAGAGATGTCCGATAATATCGGCCGATAAATGCTTTAAAATGTAATATCGGAAATTATCGGTATCATTTTTTTTATTATCGGTATCGTTTATTTTTTTATTTTTTATTAAATCAACATAAAAAACACAAGATACACTTACAATTAGTGCACCAACCCAAAAAAGCTCCCTCCCCCCATTTACACTCATTCACACAAAAGGGTTGTTTCCTTCTGTTATTAATATTCTGGTTCCTACATTATATATCAATATATATCAATACAGTCTGCAAGGGATACAGTCCGTAAGCACACATGATTGTGTGTGCTGCTGCTCCACTAATAGTACTAACCTTTAACAGTTCATTTTACTCATTTTCATTAATTACTAGTTTCTATGTAACTGTTTTTATATTGTTTTACTTTCTTTTTTCTTCAAGAAAATGTTTTTAATTTATTTATCTTATTTTATTTTATTAATTTAAAAAAAAAAGGACCTTATCTTCCCCATACCTGGTTGTCCATATTAGGCATAATAATGTGTTAATTCCACGACTGTATATATTGGTATCGGTTGATATCGGTATCGGTTGATATCGGTATCGGTAATTAAAGAGTTGGACAATATCGGAATATCGGCAAAAAGACATTATTGGACATCCCTAGTTGAAATGTAATATTAATTCTATGACTGGCTATGAATCTCTCTATGAATGGCTGCGGAATTAGACAAAAAAAGCGTAATATTTGCAAAAAAAAGTTAGCACTTTGATGTGAGCGGGCTAGCATGCTAACGTTAGCATGCTAACAGTTAACATGTGTCACATTCCAAGTTATATGACTAACGGCTGCAGAATTAGACCAAAAAGTGTAATATTAGCTGGAAACGTTGCCATGCTAATGTTAGCATAATAGCATGCTAACGTTAAGAAGCTAGCACATGACTGGGTCAGAAGAAATAGCAAAATGCAGTATTTGTTGGTGTAGACATAGAAAGTAGCAAAAAAGCTACATGTAAATAAATATCATAAACATACACTATATTGCCAAAAGTATTTGGCCACCCATCCAAATCATCAGAATCAGGTGTCCTAATCACTTGGCCCAGCCACAGGTGTATAAAATCAAGCACTTAGGCATGGAGACTGTTTCTACAAACATTTGTGAAAGAATGGGCCACTTTCAGTGATTTCCAGCGTGGAACTGTCATAGTCCAGTCGTGAAATTTCCTCGCTCCTAAATATTCCAAAGTCAACTGTCGGCTTTATTATGATAAAATGGACGAGTTTGGGAACAACAGCAAGTCAGCCACCAAGTGGTAGGCCACGTAAACTGACAGAGAGGGGTCAGCGGATGCTGAAGCGCATAGTGCAAAGACTTTCTGCACAGTCAGTTGCTACGGAGCTCGAAACTTCATGTGACCTTCCAATTAGCCCACGTACAGTACGCAGAGAGCTTCATGGAATGGGTTTCCATGGCCGAGCAGCTGCATCTAAGCCATACATCACCAAGTCCAATGCAAAGCTTGGGATGCAGTGGTCTAAAGCACGTCGCCACTGGACTCTAGAGCAGTGGGGACGCGTTCTCTGGAGTGATAAATCACGCTTTTCCATCTGGCAATCTGATGGACCAGTCTGGGTTTGGAGGTTGCCAGGAAAACGGTACATTTCGGACTGCATTGTGCCAAGTGTGAAATTTGGAGGAGGAAGAATTATGGTGTGGGGTTGTTTTTCAGGAGTTGGGCTTGCCCCTTAGTTCCAGTGAAAGGAATTTTGAATGCTCCAGGATACCAAAACATTTTGGACAATTCCATGCTCCCAACCTTGTGGGAACAGTTTGGAGCGGGCCCCTTCCTCTTCCAACATGACTGTGCACCAGTGCACAAAGCAAGGTCCATAAAGACATGGATGACAGAGTATGGTGTGGATGAACTTGACTGGCCTGCACAGAGTCCTGACTTGAACCCGATACAACACCTTTGGGATGAATTAGAACGGAGACTGAGAGCCAGGCCTTCTCCACCAACATCAGTGTGTGACCTCACCAATGTGCTTTTGGAAGAATGGTCGAACATTCCTATAAACACACTCCGCAACCTTGTGGACAGCCTTCCCAGAAGAGTTGAAGCTGTAATAGCTGCAGAAGGTGGACTGACATCATATTGAACCCTGTGAGTTAGAAATGGGATGGCACTTGAAGTTAATATGTGAGTCAAGGCAGGTGGCCAAATACTTTTGGCAATATAGTGTATGTCATTTAAAGGCCTACTGAAATGAATTTTTTTTATCTAAACGGGGATAGCAGATCCATTCTATGTGTCATACTTGATCATTTCGCGATATTGCCATATTTTTGCTGGAAGGATTTAGTAGAGAACATCGACGATAAAGTTCGCAACTTTTGATCGCTAATAAAAAAAGCCTTGCCTGTACCGGAAGTAGCGTGACGTCGCAGGTTAAAAGGCTCCTCACATTTCCCCATTGTTTACACCAGCAGCGAGAGCGATTCGGACCGAGAAAGCGATGATTACCCCATTAATTTGAGCGAGGATGAAAGATTCGTGGATGAGGAACGTGAGAGTGAAGGACTAGAGTGCAGTGCAGGATGTATCTTTTTTCGCTCTGACCGTAACTTAGGTACAAGCTGGCTCATTGGATTCCACACTCTCTCCTTTTTCTATTGTGGATCACGGATTTGTATTTTAAACCACCTCGGATACTATATCCTCTTGAAAATGAGAGTCGAGAACGCGAAATGGACATTCACAGTGACTTTTATCTCCACGACAATACATCGGCGGAGCTCTTTAGCTACGGAGCTGACGTGATAGCATCAGGCTTAACAAAAGAAATAAACCCCTGACTGGAAGGATAGACAGAAAATCAACAATACTATTAAACCATGAACATGTAACTACACGGTTAATGCTTTCCAGCCTGGCGAAGCTTAACAATGCTGTTGCTAACGACGCCATTGAAGCTAACTTAGCTACGGGACCTCGACAGAGCTATGCTAAAAACATTAGCTATCCACCTACGGCAGCCAGCCCTCATCTGTTCATCAACACCCGTGCTCACCTGCGTTCCAGCGATCGACGGAGCGACGAAGGACTTCACCCGATCATAGATGCGGTCGGCGGCCCGGAGACGGAGGAATTCAAGGTGAGGTCGGCGGCTAGCGCGTCTGCTATCCATCTCAAAGTCCTCCTGGTTGTGTTGTTACAGCCAGCCGCTAATACACCGATCCCACCTACAGCTTTCTTCTTTGCAGTCTTCATTGTTCATTAAACAAATTGCAAAAGATTCACCAACACAGATGTCCAAAATACTGTGGAATTATGTGGTGAAAACAGAGCTTTTTGTATTGGATCCAATGGGGTCCGAATACTTCCGTTCACTACGTGACGTCTGCGCAAACGTCATCATACCGAGACGTTTTCAACCGGAAGTTTGGCGGGAAATTTAAAATTGCACTTTATAAGTTAACCCGGCCGTATTGGCATGTGTTGCAATGTTAAGATTTCATCATTGATGTATAAACTATCAGACTGCGTGGTCGGTAGTAGTGGGTTTCAGTAGGCCTTTAATGAGTTGTTTGAAAAAATCGTTTTCAAAGGAATGATTATACAACAAACATTTTTAATGATTTTTGAAAACAAAAATTGGTTGCACTAGTTTGAATTTATTTGGAAATTTCTCCAACTTACAAAGAGGTTGAGGTCTGGGCTGGGGGTGGTCATCCAGTATCTTAATTTTAGCCTGTTTATCTGTCACACGTTTTGATGTGTAGGGGTGGATCATTGTCCTGTTGGAATACCCAATTGCATCAATGTTTCAGCCATGTAGCTGTTGAATATTAACAAGTTCGTCTAACTGTCCATAGTCTATCAATCAATTAATTTATCAAACTTTATTTATAAAGCCCTTTTCATACATAAAAGAAATGCAACTCAAAATGCTTTACAAAGTTAAAAACAATAGCCCGATGACCCAGATCCCCCATTATCACATACACACGCACAGACACAGATACCAAACACACGCACACACACACACACACACACACACACACACACACACACACACACACACACACACACACACACACACACACACACACACACACACACACACACACACACACACACACACACACACACACACACACACACACACACACACACACACACACACACACACACACACATACTGGTTATCATTTGGAATGGGGACCAAGTTTTTGATCATCACTCGTGGGGACCACCCTTTCTACAGGTTGTGGAGGCATAAAAACAATTAGGTAAAATGGCCACTGCCCAGTTAGCTCATATATTAGCTCATACACATATTTAAATCTTTGGATTGATGAAGTAATGCGCTGATCATTCTTACTGGGGACCCTGCGGAAAAATAATTAATATGGTTCATGGGGACCAAATTTAAATCATTTTGCATAATTCACACAAATTTGTACGTGACTACTGAGGATCATTTAAAAAAAAAAAAAAGTTCAAATTAAATATGACGTGATCCTCAGAATACAGCACTACAGCTGTCCTCTTATAGGAAGTTTCACCACTTAAATGTTAAAGCAAATCCCGCATCTTCTGTGACATTACTGAAAACTGCTATTTAGCAATAATGAAGTTGTCTGCAACTCCAACTACCACATATAGAAGGATGGAAAATTCTGAATGTGAATCATACTTTAAAGGCCTACTGAAATGAATTTTTTTTATTTAAACGGGGATAGCAGATCTATTCTATGTGTCATACTTGATCATTTCGCGATATTGCCATATTTTTGCTGAAAGGATTTAGTATAGAACAACGACAATAAAGATCGCAACTTTTGGTATCTGATTAAAAAAGGCTTGCCCCTACCGGAAGTAGCGTGACGTAGTCAATTGAACATATACGCAAAGTTCCCTATTGTTTACAATGATGGCCGCATGAAGTGAGAGAGATTCGGACCGAGAAAGCGACAATTTCCCCATTAATTTGAGCGAGGATGAAAGATTTGCGGATGAGTAAAGTGCAAGTGAAGGACTAGTGGGGAGTGGAAGCTATTCAGATAGGGAAGATGCTGTGAGAGCCGGGGGTGACCTGATATTCAGCTGGGAATGACTACAACAGTAAATAAACACAAGACATATATATACTCTATTAGCCACAACACAACCAGGCTTATATTTAATATGCCACAAATTAATCCCACATAAAAACACCTAGGTGTTTGTTATGCTAGCTCCTAGCTACTAGCTACTAGCTCGAGCTCGTTATAGCTCGAGCGGGTAATATGGACGGGATCCCGTATATATAACCCGCCAATACAATTCAAACACCTGCACAACACACACACTCACTCAGCCCAAAGAACCGTTCACCTAACCCAAGGTTCATAAAGCTTATATATTTAACCAAAGTTACGTACATGACACGCACGTACGGGCAAGCAATCAAATGTTTGGAAGCGCGCGGGTGGGACCTGATATTCAGCTGGGAATGACTACAACAGTAAATAAACACAAGACATATATATACTCTATTAGCCACAACACAACCAGGCTTATATTTAATATGCCACAAATTAATCCCGCATAACAAACACCTAGGTGTTTGTTATGCTAGCTCCTAGCTCCTAGCTACTAGCTACTAGCTCGAGCTAGTTATAGCAAGCGATCAAATGTTTGGAAGCGTACTCGCAGTATCGCGTCTGCGTCTGTTAACGAAGTCAAAGTCCTCCTGGTAAGAGTCTCTGTTGTCCGAGTTCTTCGATCTTGACTGCATCTTTCGGGAATGTAAACAATGAAACACCGACTGTGTTGTGTTGCTGACTTCCCTCGCAAAATACTCCGCTTCGCACCGACTTTCTTCTTTGCTTGCTCAGCTTCTTTCTCCATAATGCAATGAACAAATTGCAACAGATTCACCAACACAGATGTCCAGAATACTGTGGAATAATGAGATGAAAACAGCTATTTCGTATTGGCTTCAATGGGGGAAGCCATGCCTGTGTTGTACTGGCTACGTCACGCGCATACGTCATCCTCAAAGGCGTTTTGAACCGGAAGTTCCCCGGGAAATTTAAAATTGCACTTTATAAGTTAACCCGGCCGTATTGGCATGTGTTGCAATGTTAAGATTTTCATCATTGATATATAAACTATCAGACTGCGTAGTCGGTAGTAGTGGGTAGTAGGCCTTTAGGGTAATAATGTTTTATAATAATGCTGTATGAAAATGGCATCCTAAGGAACACTAAACCAGATTTGGTTTTTGGAAACATTTATTAGTTTTAACTAAGGATGGATACCATACAGAATCACAGTACAAAAAAATCCAATTTGATTTTATTGTTTTGGCTTTGTACGGTGTCCTTGAGTGCCCAGAAAGGCGCCTTATAAATAAAATGTATTATTATTAATATTAATGCCAGGATAACAAATGTTTCACTTTTCACTTAGGCATCTTCAGAATGGATCTGACTACCATTTAAAAAGGTTTCCCTTTAGGGGACCTGTTTTTTTGTCCCCATACCTTCAGAGGTCCCCTAAAGGTGAATGTGTAAACAGAGCGATGTCCCCATTAAGTAAGCATTGCCAGAACACACACACACACACACACACACACACACACACACACACACACACACACACACACACACACACACACACACACACACACACACACACACACACACACACACACACACACACACACACAGACAGCCTACACACATATGCAACTATATGGACACGTGATTGCATGGCTGAGTACAAAGGAGACATGTGAGTAAACACTATCACAGGAGCCATCTGCACCAGGAAGTCACCAGACCATGGCCACCAGGACGCTGACACAAAAGCGCCCCCACAAGCACGGCCGATTACCCCTGAGGCGGATGACTCATCTATTCTCATACTCTATTCGAAAATGTATATCTCTCAAACATCACTAATTGTTCGAACTCAAAATACAATATCAATGCTACATTATATTTGTTACTGCTTGGTGCTTGCGCTAATGCAGATATGTCAAGACAAGTCACAGGTGGAGAAAATCCTCAGTGCTGAGCTGTGTAGAACTTGCACCTGGCTCGCTGACAACAAGCTATCCATACACTTGGGTAAAACGGAATCCGTCCTGTTTGGGTCCCACATCAACCTTAAGAAAGTCAATGACTTCACCATAAAGGTGGGTGACATTGTTATCACCAGGAAAGATGAGGTCACCTACCTAGGTTCCATTCTAGAGGCTAACCTTTCCTGTGATAAAATGGCAACCAAGGTAATCAAAAAGGTTAACCAACGAACGAGATTTCTCTACAGAATCTCCTCTCTGGTCAACAAAAGCACCTTGAGGATGAACTCAATGTGCTTTCTCTCTCGTTCAACCCTTTTTCGATTACGCATGCACCTCCTGGTACCCTAGCACCTCCAAAACCCTCAAATCTAAACTCCAAACATCCCAGAACAAGCTAGTCAGGTTACTTCTAGACCTCCACCCCAGATCCCACCTCACTCCTACCCACTTCTCTAAAGTGGGCTGGCTCAAGGTGGAGGACAGAGTTAAACAACTTGCACTGAGCCTAGTCTATAAAATCCGCTACACCTCCCTGATACCGAAGTACATGTCAAACTACTTCCTTAACGTAAATGACCGCCATAACCACAACACCAGGGGGAGCTCCACTAACCACGTTAAACCCAGATTCCGAACTAACAAAGGTCTTAACTCATTCTCTTTCTATGCCACATCAATGTGGAATGCGCTCCCAACAGGTATAAAAGAAAGGGCATCTCTATCCTCCTTCAAAACCGCAATAAAAGTTCACCTCCAGGCAGCTACAACCCTAAACTAACACCCTCCCCGGATTGCTAATAATCAAATGTAAACAATCAAATGCAGATACTTTTTCTTATGCCTTCTGATCTCTCTCTCTCTCTCTCTCTCTCTCTCTCTCTCTCTCTCTCTCTCTCTCTCTCTCTCTCTCTCTCTCTCTCTCTCTCCCTCTCTCTCTCTCTTTCTCTCTCTCTCTCTATGTCCACTACTTGCTGTCCATATCCTACCCCCCCTCCACACCCCTGATTGTAAATAATGTAAATAATTCAATGTGATTATCTTGTGTGATGACTGTATTATGATGATAGTATATATGATAGTATATATCTGTATCATGAATCAATTTAAGTGGACCCCGACTTAAACAAGTTGAAAAACTTATTCGGGTGTTACCATTTAGTGGTCAATTGTACGGAATATGTACTTCACTGTGCAACCTACTAATAAAAGTCTCAATCAATCAATCAATCAATGTAGGTTTGTCATCTACTGTTAAATCAATCAGTTCACCATGTGTAGGTGTAAATGTGGTAAAAGGGTGTAATCCATGGTGTATTCTCTGACCCAGTGTCACTGGGATAGGCTCCAGCTCAACTATGATTGTAAACAAACCTGTGAAAAAAAAAAAGAATAATTGAATGACTACAACTAGCCTTTTATCACAAGTTCAACTAATCACCAAGTGGGAGAAGTGTTGCGAAATATTCCGTATTGTTGGATACAACAAACGCCCTGCCTCTCTCAACACGAAGTAATGGCAATGATCACCATGGTTATCACATTCCACAAATGACAGCAAAGTTATTTATTCAATATTTGTATTCATATACAAACCCCAAAACCAGTGAAGTTGGCATGTTGTGTAAATGGTAAATAAAAACAGAATACAATGACTTGCAAATTCTTTTCAACTTATATTCAATTGAATAGACTGCAAAGACAAGATATTTAACGTTCGAACTGGAAAATGTTGTTATTTTTTGCAAATATTAGCTAATTTGCAATTTGATGCCTGCAACATGTTTTAAAAAAGATGGCACAAGTGGCAAAAAAGACTGGGAAAGTTTAGAAATGCTTATCAAACACTTATTTGGAACATCGCACAGGTGAACAGGCTAATTGGGAACAGGTGGGTGCCATGATTGGGTATAAAAGCAGCTTCCGTGAAAAGCTCAGTCATTCACGAACAAGAATGGGGCGAGGGTCACCACTTTGTGAACAAATGCGTGAGCAAATTGTCGAACACTTTAAGAACAACATTTCTCAACGAGCTATTGCAAGAAATTTAGGGATTTCACCATCTACGGTCTGTAATATCATCAAAAGCTTCAGAGAATCTGGAAACCAACATTGAATGCCCGTGACCTTCTATCCCTCAGGCGGTACTGCATCAAAAACCGACATTATGAATGTTCGTGACAACTTCTCTTTTAGTAGTAAGTAAACAAACAAAAGCTCCTAATTTGGCTGCTGACGTATGCCGTAACATATTGTGTCGTTTCCTGTTCTACATATTTGTCAAAATTATGAGGAATAAGCAAAGAAAATGGATTAGTTCATTGATTTATCAACAATAAAAAAGACAAAATATTTTGTGATGATAAAAAATATCGACATAAGCATTGTAGTATCAACTATGTACGGCTGGGTATGCAGACCCACCTAAGTCTTTTGTTTACATTCAGGAGTGCTAGCCTGCTGTTAGCGGTTATCTATTGTATCGTTCTACAGTGCGTGGTAAAGCATGTAGAGCTATTCCTCATCCTGCAGGGATGATACTTGTCAGAAACGTACTTTATTTGTCGCCATGGACGCAATAATTAGTGATTTAGAAGTAGCTAAAACACTGTGGATGGACGTTAGCCGCTAGCTATGTTTTAAAGCACCTATCGTAGAGCAGTGCTTCAAGGTTCATAACTTTATCTTTATCGTTTGTTTTTAATCCAAAATTGTCACGGCATGTGGGCGATCAGCAATCAGCGCACCTGGACCTGATGAGAGGGAGCTGAATAAAGGACCAGTGGACCCAAGGATCCTGGCGGGAACTTAGTTTCTCGATGGTGAACCGTAAGCGACAAGCTTTATGCTCTCTCTCCATGGCTTGATTTGTCCCCAGTGTTTTCCTTCCGTTGTCCTGGATCTCGACTGCCTCCCTCGATCCTCGACCCCCGCCTGGACACGGACGTTGTCGCCTCTCTCTCTGCCTCACGGACCCCTTTCGCCTAGCCCCTTTTGGATTTGTCTGCTTCCTCATCCAACATTGCGGTAACACACAACAGTTAATTACACACATAGTTTAACACCACACACACTCTTGGATTTTGGTCACACACTCCATTCCTTAGTTTAAGTATAGTTAGTTTGTATTGTTTATTATATATATATATATATATATATATATATATATATATATATATATATATATATATATATATATATATATATATATATATATATATATATATATATATATATATATATATATATATATATATATATATATATATATATATATATATATATATATATATAATAAATCATTGAACATTACTGCCCCCTGGTGTCTGAGCCGTCATCTCCCCTCTGTAACCATAACAAAATTGTGTCCATTCTGCCTTTTATGTCTTCACATTGTGTCTGCTTTTAAGTACTCCAGCTTGGTGCTGCAGGGTATTCCGGGGTGCTGCGAGTCGGCCAGTTGTTGGGGTAGCGACCTTGTGTGTCAGCATGTCTGTGATCTTCTTTTAATTCTTTTTAAAAAAAAATAAATATATATTTAATTATTTATTTATTCTTATTTCTTAATATATTTTATTATTATTATTTATTTATTTATTTAATTTATTTATTTTCCCCTACCTCAGGGGGGGACTCGGCGGGGGCGGTTGCTGGTTGTTTCATCTCCATCGTTGGGGTCCCTGCGGGTGGGGAGGGTGGTTCCCGTGGCCCGGTGCTGGGTGGTCCTGTGGCGGCCGGCTTGGGTGGGGTGGCCGTGGGCTGGCCTCGCCGTGCTCTCCGAGGGTGGGGGTGGGCTCGTGGGGGCCCGGTTGCCGGTGGGGCGGGGGCGGTCTTCCCGTCCGGTTGCGGGGGGTCTCCGGGCCCCTCGGGCGGGGCGTCCCGCCTTTCTGTCCGTGTGGGGTGTGGTCTCTCGCTGACTTGGGGTCTGGCTGCCCCCTGCTTTTCTCGTGCCTTGTCCTCTGCCGGGTGCGTCTGTCTGCGGCCTGCTGCTGGCCCTTGTGGGCGGCGCGGTGGGCCAGGCTCTGGGGTTCCTGTCACTGTCCGGCTTGGCTGCGTGGGGGCGGTGGTCCCTGGTTCCCTGGGCACCACACCTACTGTTTGTGGGATGGGCTCTCGGGGAAGCTGGGGCCGTACTCTGGCTCCCGCACACACTGGGAGTCAAATGTATTGTACATGCAAATTCACATGTACTCACATACATACATACACACATACATAAGTACCTGCGCTCCCACATACATATACAAATACAGTACATATTTACACACTCAAAGTTCGTACATCCACACGCACGCTCATTATACAAACATACTGTATACACATACTGTACATATACACTCACTGTACAAACACACACATACACATACTGTACATATACATTCACTGTACAAGCACACACATACATATACTGTACATATACATTCACTGTACAAGCACACACATACATATACTGTACATATACATTCACTGTACAAACACACATACTGTATACACATACTGTACATATACATTCACTGTACAAACACACACATACACATTCTATACATATACATTCACTGTACAAACACACACATACACATTCTATACATATACATTCACTGTACAAACACACACATACACATTCTATACGTATACATTCACTGTACAAACACACATATACACATACTGTACATATACATTCACTGTACAAACACACATATACACATACTGTACATATACAAGTACATATGCACACATACACTCATGCACATAATCACGTTTCATCAAACATATATTAACGTTGTTGCCCTAGGGTAAACTGGGTACAACACATGGCACACTGACAAGCTTAACCTATTGTTACTATAACAATCTACAAGGTTAATGTAGGTTGCTTCTCTTTCTTCCCCTCCATTTTTCTGCATTCTTTTGTATCTCAAGTTATCATTACGTATATGTATTGTTGCATTTGAACAATTGTATTGTTGATAATAAAGGTAAAGTATTGGTATTGTTTATTATCAATAGCGCTATTTCTATTGGTATTCATATTGCTCCATTTTTAGTGTAATAATGCTCATTGTCATTTCTGTATTATTTTTTATTTTCGCTAACTGCTTATTTGCTATTACTTTTACCATCATATTTGTACATGTCGTATTTGCTGATGTTGCTCTGTTGTTGTTGTTGTTGTGTTTGCTGTTGTTGTTTTTGTCTCTCTGTCTAATCCCCCTCTTGTCCCCACAATTCCCCCCTCTGTCTTCCTTTTTTTCTCTTTCTATCCCCTCCTGCTCCGGCCCGGCTGCACCAAATGATAATATAAATACATTTAATAAAGTCAAAATACAAATAAGGCAACAAGAGAAGTATCCTACACTTCTCTTTTGTAAAGTAAATCTGAACAGCCGATATGGGCATCTACATCTAAAGTACTCCATACGTGTGCGTTGCCAAACATGCGTCTCTGCTCGTATTACCATCAATGTCACGATGTGACGATGGCGCGCCATCATTTTTAAAATAAAATAAAATAAAATAAAATAAATAAATAAATGCAGTATAGTACCGTTTGTAATTCATTCGTTCTGCGGTACCGGTATACCTTACAACCCTACTTTTTAGATACTATTGTTTATGTTTTTCAGGCAGTACCTATTGGTGTCCTATCGTAATGTGTTGTGCATTACAGCTGGTGACACACAAACATGCATGCGGTCGCAAGGCAATGTGTTATTACGCTAGAAAAACAGTACCTCAGCGTTTGCTCTTATAATAACAATGTCGCTACAGCTTGGTTATTACACAGGTTACGGAACACAAATAAAGTATTGTTGGCGGTTTTTAGATGCATTTTTAAAGTGATTTAAAGGTCAACTGGATCCATTATAAGCGATGCTAGCCACCTAGAATGAGCCGATTATAACGAGTTGGAATGCAATGTGTTTTTGTTATAAGGATTGGGAAAGATAGGCAAAAATTCCATAAAAAGTGCAGTTCCCCTTTAAATACAAAGTGGTGTGGTGGCTCTATCTGCTGGGCAAAAAGAGTGCTGCAGCTATGAATCCAGCAAAGGGCATTGGAAAGATTGGAAAAAGGCCAAAGAGTGTAAAACGTTGTAGTGCATTTTAGGAAATTCACCATAACTTTTTGTGAGCAGTGTACGTTCTTTTGTTCAATTTTAAGTACATTTGGGGTATTGAGCACAAAAAAACTGTCCAGTTATTATTATTAAATAAGGAACAGACATTGTGTATGTTAATTAGAAGTACTTTAGAAAAAAACTAGAGATGCCCTGATTAGGGTTTTATGCTGCCGATTATGATACGATCGTCCATGAGCGAGATTGGCGGACACCAATACTGACATGTATTAAATATACATTTTTTAAATGTATTTATGCTTAGTGCCATTGATGGAATGATGGTATCCACACAATATTTGAACTAGTTCCTTATTCCAGTGTTTGTCAACCACTGTGCCGCGGCACACTAGTGTGCCGTGAGATACAGTCTGGTGTGCCGTGGGAGATGATCTAGTTTCACCTATTTGGGTTAAAAATATTTTTTGCAAACCAGTAATTATAGTCTGCAAATGATGTGTAAAAAGGTGTCTAATGCTTAAAACAAAAATAAACAAAAGGTGAGCGCCCCTAAGAAAAGGCATCGAAGCTTAGGGAAGGCTATGCAGAACGAAACTAAAACTGAACTGGCTACAAAGTAAACGAAAACAGAATGTTGGACGACAGCAAAGACTTGCCGTGCAGCAAAGACGGCGTCCACAATGTACATACGTACATGACATGACAATCAACAATGTCCCCACAAAGAAGGATAAAAACAACTGAAATATTCTTGATTGCTAAAACAAAGTAGATGCGGGGAATATCGCTCAAGGAAGACATGAAACTGTAACAGGAAAATACCAAAAAAAGAGAAAAAGCCACCAAAATAGGCGCGCAAGACAAGAACTAAAACACTATACACAGGAAAACAGCAAAAAAGTCCAAATAAGTCAGGGTGTGATGTGACAGGTGGTGACAGTACACCTACTTTGAGACAAGAGCAATAGTGATGCATGCTTGGTTATGCTTTAAAGCGGGGGTGTCAAACGTAAGGCCCGTGGGCCGGATCAGGCCCGTGAACAGGTTTTATCCGGCCCGTGGGATGAGTTTACTAAGTATAAAAATTAGCCGAAATTTTTGAATGAAAGAAACTGCTGTTTTAATTGTGTCCACTAGATGTCACAATAGCAATTATTTGTGTCTTTCTAGATTATGCTACATTTGTAAAAAAATAAAAAAAATATACCACACGATGTAAGCAAACTACATAAATAACATCCTGTAATTTAATTTTTATATTATTTTTTTAATAATAATAATAGATTTTATTTGTAAAAAGCACTTTACATTGAGTAAACAACCTCAAAGTGCTACAGTGTATTTAAAAAATAAAATAAAATAAATAAATAAATTAGAAAAAATAAAAACATAATAAAAAATAAATAAAAACTAGAACAGCCAAATAACTAAAACTAGTATGAATATATCTAAAAAAAAAAAAAGGCTTTTTTAAAAAGAAGGGTTTTTAAGCCTTTTTTAAAAGCATCCACAGTCTGTGGTGCCCTCAGGTGGTCAGGGAGATCGTTCCACAGACTGGGAGCAGCGGAGCAGAAAGCCCGGTCTCCCATTGTTCACTGAAGTTGTCTTTATTTTTAAGTTATCGTGCCGTGATTTTACCGGTCCGGCCCACTTGGGAGTAGATTTTTCTCCATGTGGCCCCCCATCTAAAATGAGTTTGACACCCCTGCTTTAAAGTCATATCCAACAATTGCGACAATACTGTCAACTGAGTTTCGTTTTTTAATGATTTCTGCTGGTGGTGTGCCTCTGCATTTTTTCAACGCAAAAAATGTTCCTTGGCTCAAAAAAGGTTGAAAAATACTGCCTTATTCTCTTTTATGACATGCGATTGTTGAAGCAAAACAAAATAACGAAACAAAAGCAAAAACTACAATCTACTTTTCATTAGTTTTTTTGCCCTCAAAGTCCTCCTTTTTCCAGGGAACTATTCACAAAAGGAAAAAAATAAAACACATTCTGAGAAAATAAAATTATTGACCTAGTCACTTCAGTATCGATCAGATACTGATACTACCCTTGTTATCGACTCCAATTTATGGAATCAAAAGCAACCCTTTTACATGTCGTACTGACTGTGACAAGGCTGACACACCAACAGTTGTTATAGGGGAGACAGGCAGGGCCTTCTCTGTGGTCGGCCCTAAGCTCTGGAACACTCTGCCTCTCCATGTTCAAACTGCTCCCACAGTGGAGTGTTTTAAGTCTCGTCTTAAGACCCACTTTTATTCTTTGGCTTTTAACATTACGTGAGTTGTGTGGTCCTCTGTCCTCTGTTATCCTCTGTGTTTTTTTTATACATTTTGATTTATATTTACTGTTTTAATTGGTTTTACCATTTAAAATAGTTTTTTTATCATATTTATTTTTATATTGTTTTTATATTGTTTTTATATTTACATTTGTTTTTATTCAGTCATTGGTGGAGCTAAGGATAATATTTGAATATTGTTTTAAATATTGTTTTTAATATTGTTGTGCAGCACTTTGGAAAATGTGCTATATAAATAGAGTGGATTGGATTGGATTGGATTATTCTCTCTCTCGACTTTTATTAATTTACTTGTTAATTTCCTGTTAATAACTGCTGACTTGCTGCTGTAAAATACTTTCATTCCCACTTCTTAAAGATGGAGACACATAATGGTCTGCTAGCCGCTTGTTAGCTGGGGGACAAAATAAATACAGTGTCATTGTAAATACATTATTCTGCAATGGCGACCACATTTTTTACATTTTGAAAAATATCGTCCTATACTGAGCCCTAGAAAAAAACATTTGGTCTTTGGTATATGCCTAATTTTCTTTGCAAAAAGTGGTTTGGGTTCCTAATACAAAGGCCCAAACCAGTGAAGTTGGCACGTTGTGTAAATCGCAAATAAAAACAGAATACAATGATTTTTGCAAATCCTTTTCAACCTATATTCAATTGAATAGACTGCAAAGACAAGATATTTAATATTCAAACTTAGAAAACTTGTTTTTTTTTTGCAAATAAACTTTAACTTAGAATTTAATGGCAGCAACACATTGCAAAAAAGTTGGCACAAGGGCATTTTTACCACTGTGTTACATGGCCTTTCCTTTTAACAACACTCAGTAAACGTTTGGAAACTGAGGAGACACATTTTTTAAGCTTCTCAGGTGGGATTCTTTCCCATTCTTGCTTGATGTACAGCTTAAGTTGTTTAACAGTCCGGGGGTCTCCGTTGTGGTATTTTAGGCTTCATAATGCACCACACATTTTCAATGGGAGACAGGTCTGGACTACAGGCAGGCCAGTCTAGTACCCGCACTCTTTTACTATGAAGCCACGCTGTTGTAACGTGTGGCTTGGCATTGTCTTGCTGAAATAAGCAGGGGCGTCCATGAAAAAGACGTTGCTTTGATGGCAATATATGTTGCTCCAAAACCAGTATGTACCTTTCAAGATTAATGGTGCCTTCACAGATGTGTAAGTTACCCATGTCTTGGGCACTAATACACCCCCATACCATCACAGATGCTGGCTTTTCAACTTTGCGCCTATGACAGTCCGGATGGTTGTTATCTTCTTTGGTCCAAGAATTTGAAATCTGGACTCGTCCGACTACAGAACACTTTTCCACTTTGCATCAGTCCATCTTAGATGAGCTCGGGCCCAACAAAGCCGGCGGCGTTTCTGGGTGTTGTTGATAAATGGCTTTCACTTTGCATAGTAGAGTTTTAACTTTCACTTACAGATGTAGCGGCAAACTGTAGTTACTGGCAGTGGTTTCCTGAAGTGTTCCTGAGCCAATGTGGTGATATCCTTTACACACTGATGTTGCTTTTTGATGCAGTACCGCTTGAGGGATTGAAGGTCTGTAATATCATCGCTTACGTGCAGTGATTTCTCCAGATTCTCTGAACCTTTTGATGATATTATGGGCCGTAGATGGTGAAATCCCTAAATTCCTTGCAATAGCTCGTTGAGAAATGTTGTTCTTAAACTGTTCGACAATTTGCTCACGCTATTGTTCACAAAGTGGTGACCTTTGCCACATCCTTGTTTGTGAATGACTGAGCTTTTCATGGAAGCTGCTTTTATACCCAATCATGGCACCCACCTGTTCCCAATTACCCTGTTCACTTGTGGGATGTTCCAAGTAAGTGTTTGATGAGCATTCCTCAACTTTCTCCGTCTTTTTTGCCACTTGTGCCAGCTTTTCTGTAACATGTTGCAGGCATCAAATTCCAAATGAGCTAATATTTGCAAAAAAACATTAAGTTTCTCAGTTCAAACGTTAAGTATCTTGTCTTTGCAGTCTATTCAATTGATTATAGGTTGAAAATGATTTGCAAATCATTGTATTCTGTTTTTATTTACGATTTACACAACGCGCCAACTTCACTGGTTTTGGGTTTTGTATTATCGGTGTAACTTTGGCTGCAGTTTATAATATCCCTTGCTGTGACGACCAAATGGAATCAAGCGTTTGTTGTGGCTGGTCTTGAGGGTAAGCACAGTATTGTGTGGTCATCAGTGTTACAGCTGGTGAGGTTCCAAAGACTTCTGACATTCCCGGGAATTCATATTATGACACACAAGTAGACAGCAGGCAGAAACCAAAACTGTTCCACTGTTTCCATTTAAATGGACTACTTCCACAGAACAGAAAATGACAACACAAAAAAAGCACACAAAGACAGCTGAAACAAACACCTGAATTGCTGGTTGCGCTTTCAGTTCCAGATGTTTGTGTTCTGGCAGATTAAAACTCTTAGTAAACACTAGCCCTATCCCAAATTCCTGACCCAGCACTATAAGCATAACCCTGACCCAGCAACACACATAAATCATGAGCATGATGAAGGCTGCAGCCAACAACAAAACCAGTTGCAAGAATGTTGTTTACCACCAACAGTGTTTTATCCCCTCAAGCAACCTATACTTAGGCCCTGTTTACAATAAGGCGGATAAGGTTATCCAGGGTAAATCCCACCTAACCTTATCCGTGTCCACACACACACACACACAATAGTCGTTTAAGACCCCCTCCCCCCCTCCGTCAGCCGGCGCAACGCGACCTACACTGCAAAAACTGAAATCTAAGTAAGATTAAATATCTCAAATAAGGGTGATATTTGCTTATTTTCTGTCTGATAAGATAATTCTTCTCACTAAGCAGATTTTATGTTAGAGTGTTTTACTTGTTTTAAGGGTTTTGGTCCTAAATGATCATAGTAAAATATTACAGCTGTCACGTGGGGGGTGCGCTTGCTGCGCGGTTGTTCTTCCAATGCAAAGGAACGGCTCCGGACGACAGGCGTAAGGTAAGAGATGATTTATTTCTCATAAACAGCGAACTACCAAAAAGCAGGCAAAACAACAAAAAGGCAAGCGTGCCTAAAACACATGAAGTCAATTACTTAGCAAGGACTAAGACATGGCATAATCAAAAACTTACTTGGCATGAACGCGTGACAAACACAACGAAAGCAGGACGAGTGACTGGCAAGGGCAACTTAAATAATGCCTCTGATTAGCGCTCGAGAAGCAGGTGAGCGGGCGAGCACTAATCAGAGACAGGTGAACACAATAAGTCGCCGTGGTGACAAAAGCAAACAAGGAATTCTAAACGGGAACTAAAGAAGTCCAAAACTAACAGAACATAACTAAACAAAACATGATCCGGACCACGGATCATGACAGTACCCCCTCCTCAAGGACAGATACAAGATGTCCATAAAAAAACAAGCAGGGTCAAAAGTCACGGGAGGGTGGAGGGAGGACTTGGCGGTGGGTCGCCAGGCCAAGTGTCCCCGAATCCACCGAGGCAAAGTCAAGTGGCAGCGGCGAGTGGAACGCCGCTGCAGCCGGCGAGGCGGGCGACCAGGGAGCGGCCACATCCGTGGTCGACGGGGAGGTGGGCGCGTCGGCGCCGTCATGGCAGGCTTGGAAGCAGCGGACAAGGCAGGCGTGGACGCCGCAGTGGATGAGACAGGCGTGGTAGCAGGCACCGGCGGCGAGTCAGGCGTGGTAGCAGGCACCGGCGGCGAGTCAGGCGTGGCTGCTGGCACAGGCGACGGAGCTTGGCGTGGTGCAGGCACCGGCGTCTGGCGAGGAGCAGGCACCGGTATCTGACGAGGAGCAGGCACAGGCGTCTGGCGAGGTGCAGGCACAGGCGTCTGGCGAGGTGCAGGCACAGGCGTCTGGCGTGGTGCAGGCACAGGCGTCTGGCGTGGTGCAGGCACAGGCGTCAGGCGTGGTGCAGGCACAGGAGATGGTGGCGTTTGCAAGCCCACCGGAGATGATGGTGGCCATGAGCATGGCGGAGGCGGTCTAGCTGGGGGTTGCGGCCTGGCATGCCGAAAGACTGGTGGTGGCGGCCGGGATGGAGGTTGCTGCCTGGTTGGGCGCAGCTGAGCCACCCCACCAGCACAGCCCCCGGCCCCAGCCCCCCCCCCCCCCTCAAGGGGCGGATACCAGACGTGCTCCTTGCGGTCTGGAACAGTCTTTAAGGGTGGGTGGCGGGAGGTCAGGAGGGGGGTAGAAGCCTCCCCTTTAAACTGTCCAAATTGTCTTTTTGTATTCCCCACCTGATTTTGCATGGGTGAACAAAAAGAAAATGTCCGTGACTTGGGCGGGGCTTGAATTTTCGAGGGCGAAACAGAGTTAGGAAAAAAAAATTCTTGGCCAATGACGTCATCAGCAGGCGGCGGCGTGACGTCATCAGCCCGGGTCTCCTGCAGCTGACTGGAAGCCCAATCCATGAACTGCTTGGCGTAATCATGAATCGGATTACCTAACTTTGGCGGCGAGGAATACTGGTCTGGCTGCCACTTGCTTCGGTCCGGGGGAGGAGCTTGCGGGAGTGACGCGTTCTGACGGCGAGGCGAAGCCCTTCTGGACGGCTTCCGCCTTTGCCGGCGCGTCCGGTGCTGCTGTGTAGCGGCGATGTCTTCGCACCAGAGGGAGTCGATGGGGATAAGGGAGCCTCCAGGTCCCCACATAAGGTTCGACCTCTCCTCCGTCGAATAGCGAAGCGTCTCTACTTCCATCGCTCGGAACATCATGCGCGTACCTTCATCCATCTCCTTGTGGTCCGTTTGCGGAAAAACGGATGCTGCTTTCGTTCTGTCACGTGGGGGGTGCGCTTGCTGCGCGGTTGTTCTTCCAATGCAAAGGAACGGCTCCGGACGACAGGCGTAAGGTAAGAGATGATTTATTTCTCATAAACAGCGAACTACCAAAAAGCAGGCAAAACAACAAAAAGGCAAGCGTGCCTAAAACACATGAAGTCATTACTTAGCATGGACTAGGACGGGGGTCGGCAACCTGCGGCTCTAGAGCCGCATGCGGCTCTTTAGCGCCGCCCTAGTGGCTCTCTGAAGCTTTTTCAAAAATTTATGAAAAATGGAAAAAGATGAGGGGAAAAAAAAAAAAAAATTGTTTTAATATGGTTTCTGTATGAGGAAAAACGTGACACAAACCTCCCTAATTGTTATAAAGCACACTGTTTATATTAAACATGCTTCACTGATTCGAGTATTTGGCGAGCGCCGTTTTGTCCTACTAATTTTGGCGGTCCCTGAACTCACCTTAGTTTGTTTCCATGTATAACTTTCTCCGACTTTCTAGGACGTGTTTTATGCCACTTCTTTTTCTGTCTCATTTTGTCCACCAAACTTTTAACGTTGTGCGTGAATGCACAAAGGTGAGTTTTGTTGATGTTATTGACTTGTGCGGAGTGCTAATCAGACATATTTGGTCACTGCATGACTGCAAGCTAATCAATGCTAACATGCTATTTAGGCTAGCTATATGTACATATTGCATCATTATACCTCATTTGTAGCTATATTTGAGCTCATTTAGTTTCCTTTAAGTCATCTCAATTCAATGTATATCTCATGACACACTATCTGTATGTAATATGGCTTTTAATTGGTTGCGGCTCCAGACAGATTTGTTTTTGTATTTTTGGTCCAATATGGCTCTTTCAACATTTTGGGTTGCCGACCCCTGGACTAGGACATGGCATAATCAAAAACTTACTTGGCATGAACGCGTGACAAACACAACGAAAGCAGGACGAGTGACTGGCAAGGGCAACTTAAATAATGCCTCTGATTAGCGCTCGGGAAGCAGGTGAGCGGGCGAGCACTAATCAGAGACAGGTGAACACAATAAGTCGCCGTGGTGACAAAAGCAAACAAGGAAGCCTAAACGGGAACTAAGGAAGTCCAAAACTAACAGAACATAACTAAACAAAACATGATCCGGACCACGGATCATGACAACAGCTTGTTGCTGAGATTTGATGACCTATATTGAGTAAAACATGCTTGGAACTAGAATATCAACTGATGCAAAGCTGTGTCATCAACACTCACAAGTATAAAACTACTTTTTTAAAGTAATAATTTCTTACTTCAAGTGTGAAAAAAAAAATCATGATGCCGAGCGCATATCATTATGTCAAGATAATGGCTCTAGCATTTACTTAATTTAAGAATATTTTTCAACATATTGAGCAAAAATGTCTCTTTTTTTTCTACCAAGAAAAGTGCACTTGTTATTAGTGAGAATATACTTATTTAAAGTATTTTGGGGTTCAATGAGGTTAGCTAATTTTACTTGTTTTGGAAAGTCTTGACAAGCCGAATTTTCTTGTTCTATTGGCAGATAATTTTGCTTAGTTCAAATAAAATACTCCTAATTTTTGGAATTTTTTTTCCCTTGTTTTTGAACACTGACTTTTTGCAGTGTAATACACATGCGCAGAAAATGCGCATGTCATAGTCACCTCCAGTGTTGCTTTGTGTGCAAGGTCTTAAAAGTAACTTATCTGAACAATATCCAGTGTTGTGGTATTTCAATTAACTGGAATCCAGTGTGCTGTGGGGCCCTATTGTAGTGAATCACACCTGAGACATGATAAATTAATCAAATATTTATTAGACACGTAAACAATGTGATAAAGAACATTTTACATCAATCAATCTAGGGATCTAGATATCTGGTCAGGACACTCCTCACTCTTTTGCCTTCACCTTCATTGTCCATTCCTTGTTGGTGACTTTATATACTCTGGACCTACACTGCAAAGAGTCAGTATTCAAAAACAAGGAAAACAAATTGCCGTGCCAGCAACCTGAGGGTTCCTGGTTCGATCCCCACCTTCTACACTGCAAAAAGTCAGTGTTCAAAAACAAAATTAGGGGTATTTTACTTGAACTGAGCAAAATTATCTGCCAACAGAACAAGAAAATTTGGCTTGTCAAGACTTTCCAAAACAAGTAAAATTAGCTAACCTCAATGAACCCAAAAATACCTTAAAATAAGTATATTCTCACTAATAACAAGTGCACTTTTCTTGGTAGAAAAAAACAAATCAGAGACCTTTTTTCTCAATATGTTGAAAAATATTCTTAAATTAAGTAAATGCTAGTGCCATTATCTTGACATAATGATATGCGCTCGGCATTACATTTCTTGAAACCAGCAAATTTACACTAAAACTAGTTTATTTTTCTTAATGGAAAGGCCACAAGGCAACCGCTTGTTACTCTCGGGGTCTACTAGCCGCTCAGGCAAATCATATTGTCTAAAAATGCATTTTTCCATCGATAACATGACATCATCGCGCCAAGTGCGTGCTCTTTCAGTCAATTAGTGTGCAAGGAATATATATCAAATCCGTGATCCACAATAGAAAAAGGAGAGAGTGTGGAATCCAATGAGCCAGCTTGTACCTAAGTTACGGTCAGAGCGAAAAAAGATACGTCCATCACTGTCTCTCAAGTCCTTCACTGTAACGTTCCTCATCTACGAATCTTTCATCCTCGCTCAAATTAATGGGGTAATCATCACTTTCTCGGTCCGAATCTCTCTCGCTCCATTGTAAACAATGGGGAATTGTGAGGAATCCTAGCTCCTATGACGTCACGCTACTTCCGGTACAGGCAAGGCTTTTTTTTATCAGCGAGCAAAAGTTGCGAACTTTATCGTCGATTTTCTCTATTAAATCCTTTCAGCAAAAATATGGCAATATCGCGAAATGATCAAGTATGACACATAGAATGGATCTGCTATTCCCGTTTAAATAAAAAAAAATCATTTCAGTAGGCCTTTAAGTCTGTAGATCTGTTGATTATAAGATTTGATAACATTTTCATTTTTTTTCGTTTGTTTGTTTGTTGCCCTTTTTGTAAAAGAAAACTTTGTTTCGCACAAAATATGCAATATTTTCCCCCCAAAATATTTCAAAGTGGAATTGTTCCAGTCAATTGGAGCCTTCAATAGGTCAATAACAGTCCGCATGGCAGCTTTGTGTTATTAGTGCCAACATTGCCACTTTTTCTTGTTACATTTCACCTGTTTACTCTTTTATTACACTTTTTCATGTTTTACATTTTTATTGTAGTATTTGCAGAATGGGCTGGGGGCCGTTAACAAATTAGCTGGGGGCACCATGTCCCCCCCCCTCTCGGTGAGCTGTGGAGTCCCCCAAGGCAGTATATTGGGACCTTTACTGTTCCTAATATACATAAACGACATGTCATCGGCATGCGACTGTGAATTGTTTTTGTTTGCGGATGACTCTGCCTTGCTGGTATCAGACAAGGACAAGTCACAGGTGGAGAAAATCCTCAGTGCTGAGCTCTGTAGAACTTGCACCTGGCTCGCTGACAACAAGCTATCCATACACTTGGGTAAAACAGAATCCATCCTGTTTGGGTCCCACATCAAACTTAAGAGAGTCAATGACTTCAACATAAAAGTAGGTGACAGTGTCATCACCAGGAAAGATGAGGTCACCTACCTAGGTTCCATTCTAGAGGCTAACCTTTCCTGTGACAAAATGGCAACCAAGGTAATCAAAAAGGTTAACCAACGAACGAGATTTCTCTACAGAATTTCCTCTCTGGTCAACAAAAGCACCATGAGGATTCTGGCGGGAACTCTCGTTCAACCCTTTTTCGATTATGCATGCACCTCCTGGTACCCTAGCACAGACCTGGGCATTGTACGGCCCGCGGGCCGCATGCGGCCCTTTGCGCATCCCTGTCCGGCCCGCGTGAGGCCAATCATAAATTACAAAATAAATTTCAAAAAGTATCTATGTCGAGTGTGCAATACAACGGTGCTGCTTTTGTTTTGAAAAGCGTTATTTGTATTACTTCCGTGTGGACGTATGCGCGTGTGCGATTGTGAGTGAATTGAACGGCGCAATAACAAATTACAAAATAAAGTTTAAAAAACATCTATGTCTTGCGCGCAATACAACTGTGCTGCTTTTATTTTGAAATGTGTTATTTATGCCGTATGTCCGGGGGGAACCTGTGAGTGAAGGTGCATAGAGACAAGTGATGAGACGCTAAAAAGAGAAAAGTTGATGAGGAATGGCGTGTTTTGGACTGGCAAGTATTTCTTTACATAAATTAATGGTAAAGCCGTGTGCTTAATTTGTGGTACACAGCTTGCTGTGTTTAAAGAATATCATTTTAATCGCCACTACACGAAGAAACACGAGGGAAAATACCGGAATGTGTCTGATGAAGCGCGCGCAAGGGAGGCTGATGCGTTGATGGTAAAACTGCAAAGCCAACAAGGACTTTGTGCCATATTTCACACCCCCAGAGATGCAGCCGTCAGGACAAGTTTCGTCATTTCTCACAAAAGCGCCAGAAAAAGGAAGGCGTTTTCTGACGGAGAGTTTATTAAGGAGTGCTTATTGGACTTTGTTGCGCTGTATGCCCGCATGGACTGTTTTTCGCTAACTTTGGATGAGATCTGTGATGTACGTGACACCTCCAGCTGCTCTTCTTCTTACGTGGGATAACTGCATACTTTCAAATCACGGAGTAGCTGGCAACCATGCAGTCAATTAAAGAGACAACCACAGGTAATGACTTGTTCACATAGGTAAATGCGTGTTGGGACATGTTAGGACTGAAATGGGACAAGCTGGCAGGTGTGACAATCCAATCCACTTTATTTATACAGCACATTTAAACAACAAAATGTTTCCAAAGTGCTGCACAACAATATTAAAAACAATATTCAAATATTATCCTTAGCTCCACCAATGACTGAATAAAAAGAAAAAACAATTACATATAAAACCAATATAAAAAACAATATAAAATACATATGATTAAAAACTATTTTTAACAACAGATGGTTGTCCAAATCTGATGGGGGAAAATGTTGGATAATGCAGGATAAAGTGACCATCAAAAGCAATCTGCTTTTGTATAAAGTTAAGTTAGGTTAAATTAAATTATTATTATTATTATTAATTATTATTATTATTATTATTATCATCATTATTATTCATCTTACGGTATATCAAAAATAATATTGAGCAAAATTTAATTGAAATATTGTCGTGTGGCCCTCCAGCAGTGCTCGGGTTGCTTATGCGGCCCCCGGTGAAAATTAATTGCCCACCCCTGCCCTAGCACCTCCAAAACCCTCAAATCTAAACTCCAAACATCTCAGAACAAGCTAGTCAGGTTACTTCTAGACCTCCACCCCAGATCCCACCTCACTCCTACCCACTTCTCTAAAGTGGGCTGGCTCAAGGTGGAGGACAGAGTTAAACAACTTGCACTGAGCCTAGTCTATAAAATCCGCTACACCTCCCTGATACCGAAGTACATGTCAAACTACTTCCTTAACGTAAATGACCGCCATAACCACAACACCAGGGGGAGCTCCACTAACCACGTTAAACCCAGATTCCGAACTAACAAAGGTCTTAACTCATTCTCTTTCTATGCCACATCAATGTGGAATGCGCTCCCAACAGGTATAAAAGAAAGGGCATCTCTATCCTCCTTCAAAACCGCAATAAAAGTTCACCTCCAGGCAGCTACAACCCTAAACTAACACCCTCCCCGGATTGCTAATAATCAAATGTAAACAATCAAATGCAGATACTTTTTCTTTTTCTTATGCCTTCTGATCTCTCTCTCTCTCTTTCTCTCTCTCTCTCTCTCTCTCTCTCTCTGTCTCTCTCTCTCTCTCTATGTCCACTACTTGATGTCCATACCCCCCCCCCCTCCACACCCCTGATTGTAAATAATGTAAATAATTCAATGTGATTATCTTGTGTGATGACTGTATTATGATGATAGTATATATGATAGTATATATCTGTATCATGAATCAATTTAAGTGGACCCCGACTTAAACAAGTTGAAAAACTTATTCGGGTGTTACCATTTAGTGGTCAATTGTACGGAATATGTACTTCACTGTGCAACCTACTAATAAAAGTCTCAATCAATCAATCAAAAAAGGCCACAAATGGCCCTCGGGCCGCACTTTGGACACACCTGCCTTAAGCGATGGTTTAGTGTGGCTGAAACGGGGCTTAGGCTAAATAATGATTTGTTTAAGGGGTTATCTAGCTTAGTGTAGCCATGGCCTTAGACTTTACATGGAGCGTGTCTCCCAAATTCTCGCTGTCTTTTGTGCTTTTCAGGTTCAAGTTGCAGGTTGCAATTTGTCGGCGACTCTCCCCCTCCCCCTTCTGTACACAAGACACTTCTGAGCCCGCCCCCGTGTTTACATTCCCCCTTTCCATATTTGTGCAGTCGAAGGCCTGGCGCATGCTGTCTTTTTTTCTGACATGTAAATGGCACTACGGGTAGCAGTCTTCTACTTCATTGAGAGTGTGACGATGTGGACGGTGACCCCCTTGACCTTGCTCTTCCTCTGAGACACGGCCATGCACGGGTGCTCGGCAGATACCTCCGGGACAGGATGCACGGGGGAGGAGGGGGGGGGGGGGGCGGAGGAAAAGGGGAGCCGAGGAAGGGACGCACAGCTAAGCGGGCCTTATTTCAAAACAGTGGTTGTGGGGAAGGCGGGGATTTGTTGAGATAGAAAGCAGTTCCAGCAGGGATATGGGAGGGTAAGAGACAGACAGAAGGAACTGGTAACACCTTCAAAGTCACTTGTTGCGGTGACTGTCTGAAAAGCGACAGCCGAAGAGGAAATAGAGCTTGTCCGATTTGTTTTCTATCTCCCTTTCTGTTGCTTCTTTTTTTATTTCTTTCCTTCCTGCTTGACATCATCCGTTCCTTTTTTCTGCATATTCTGAAGAGAGACCTCAGCTAGTCTGAAAATGGAAAAGGTGAAAGTTTTCTACTGACGACAGGTACAGTAAGCTGGGATTTACACCGTTGATTTAAATGTATATTGTCTGTTTTATTATATTATTGCTAATTCATACTGTAACACGTTTATAATCAATTTCAAAATTTATTATCCAATCCACTTTATTTATATTAGCACATTTAAAAAAAAAACAATACAAGGTTCACAAAGTGCTGCACAGAAGTTAAGACACACATACTAGAGGAGTCAGTAATATAAAACATTTGGTAACACTTTAGCATGGAGAACATATTCACCATTAATTAGTTGCTTATTAAAGTAACAAAGACTTCATTTAGAGTTATTTGGACACGAGGGGAACATATAAGGGTTAGGGTTAGGGTTACTAATAAGCAATAATTCTGAGGTTATTGAGGGTAGACTCTTAGTTAATGTCTTACTGCTTGTATAATAAGGACATGCAGAATAAGGCATTCATAAGTACGGCGTGGCGCGGGTTGGGAGAGTGGCCGTGCCAGCAACCTGAGGGTTCCTGGTTCGATCCCCACCTTCTACACTGCAAAAAGTCAGTGTTCAAAAACAAAATTAGGGGTATTTTACTTGAACTAAGCAAAATTATCTGCCAATAGAACAAGAAAATTTGGCTTGTCAAGACTTTCCAAAACAAGTCAAATTAGCTAACCTCAATGAACCCAAAAATACCTTAAAATAAGTATATTCTCACTAATAACAAGTGCACTTTTCTTGGTAGAAAAAAAAGAGACCTTTTTGCTCAATATGTTGAAAAATATTCTTAAATTAATTAATGCTACACTGCAAAAAGTCAGTGTTCAAAAACAAGAAAAAATAACACAAACATTAGGGGTATTGTACTTGAACTAAGCAAAATTATCTGCCAATAGAACAAGAAAATGTGGCTTGTCAAAACTTTCCAAAACAAGTCAAATTAGCTAATCTCAATGAACCAAAAAATACCTTAAAATAAGTATATTCTCACCTTTCTTGGTAGAAAAAAAAGGGACCTTTTTGCTCAATATGTTGAAAAATATTCTTCAACTAAGTAAATGCTAGTGCCATTATCTTGACATAATGATATGCACTCAGCATTACATTTCTTGAAACCAGCAAACTTATACTAAAAAGTAATTTATTGTTCTTAATGGAAAGGCAACAAGGCAACCGCTTGTTACTCTCGGGGTCTCCTAACCACTCAGGCAAATCGTATGGTTTAAAAAAAAAGCGTTTTTCCATCGACAACATGACATCATCGTGCCAAGTGCGTGCTCTTTCAGTCAATTAGTGCGCATATATACAGCTCGGCCCCTGGCCACATTTTTTTTCATTGTAATTTTGTGGAATTTACCTGAATGTGCATGAACTATTTCTGTTCAAAATTGTTAGAAATGTCACATGTTAAATGTTTAAATATTAACTGTCAGTTTACTGTACTGTGCCAACTGTACTACTATATGAGTACGTATTTTCTATTGTTTCATTGAAAATAAAACAGCAAATCCATTTGGCTGTCATCCGTTTTAATTTTGAGACACAATTGTGTCAAAGTCATGATTTATTTATTTCATGCTTGAAATAAGAAATTATTACTTTAAAAAAGTAGTTTTATACTTGTGAGTGTTGATGACACAGCTTTGCAACACTTGATATTCTAGTTTCAAGCATGTTTTACTCAATATAGGTCATCAAATCTCAGCAACAAGCTGTAATATCTTACTGAGATCATTTAGGACCAAAACACTTAAAACAAGTACAACACTCTAACATAAAATCTGCTTAGTGAGAAGAATTATCTTATTAGACAGAAAATAAGCAAATATCACCCTTATTTGAGATATTTAATCTTACTTAGATTTCAGTTTTTGCAGTGTAGTGCCATTATATTGACATAATGATATGCGCTCGGCATCATGATTTTTTTTTCCATGCTTGAAATAAGAAATGATTACTTTAAAAAAGTAGTTTTATACTTGTGAGTGTTGATGACACAGCTTTGCAACAATTGATATTTTAGTTTCAAGCATGTTTTACTCAATATAGGTCATGAAATCTCAGCTACAAACTGTAATATCTTACTGATATAATTTAGGATCAAAACAATGACACTTGAATAATTATCTTATCAGACAGAAAATAAGCAAATGTCACCCTTATTTGAGATATTTAATCTTACTTAGATTTCAGTTTTTGCAGTGTACCAACCTACCATGAATTGATTAACGTGGACCCCGACTTAAACAAGTTGAAAAACGTATTCGGGTGTTACCATTTAGTGGTCAATTGTACGGAATATGTACTATACTGTGCAATCTACTAATAAAAGTCTCAATCAATCAATTAAAAGTCACGTCCGTTGTGTCCTTGAGCAAGACACTTCACCCTTGCTCCTGATGGGTCGTGGTTAGGGCCTTACATGGCAGCTCCCACCATCAGTGCGTGAATGTGTGTGTGAATGGGTGAACGTGGAAAAAGTGTCAAAGCGCTTTGAATACCTTGAAGGTGGAAAAGCGCTATACAAGTAGAACCCATTTACCATTTACTTAATAATGACTAACTAAGAGCCAATATGTTACTAATTTGCATGTTAATAAGCAACTAATTAATGGTGAATATGTGTTCCCCATACTAAAGTGTTACCAAACATTTAACTATAAAAATAATAATTACCGTATTTCCTTGAATTGCTGCCGGGAATATAGTATTCGCCTGCCTAGAATTACAGCCGGGTCAAACTCGTTTCGCAAAATAATTAGCGCATGCTTGGCACCTCCGCCGGGTCAAATATGAGTCATTAAATGACTCCCGCCTCCTGGTGGTAAAGGGCGCTAGTGATCCTTCTTGCGACTACCAGTACTGCAGAAGACCGGTGCTGCAGAAGAAGACAACAAGCAGCATGCGTGAGCCGCGATCGTTTGCTTGCACTTTTACCATGGAGGATTACATATCTAAGATAAAACAGTTTTCTAAACTGGACTTTCAATCGAAGCAGGCGGTAATAATTAAAGGAATATCTCCAGAGACTTTTAAAACTGAAGAAAGATAAGGAAGACTGCCTTTGATCAGAAGCAGCTGCACATGGACACCATTTATAAGTAAAGGTAAGACCATAATAACTTTATTTTTTATTAAATGAGCTTTTCATGATAAGGTAAGCACCGGAGTGAGAAGAGGTTTTCAAATAATTAGCGCATGCTTGCCCATCCCGCATGCTTTTGGTAAGCGCAGGAGTGAGAAGAGGTTTTAAATTAGTTAGCGCCCCTGCGGCTATTCAAGGAAATACAGTACATAAAATACATCAGAGAAAATAAAATGGACTAAAATCATACAACTCTCATGCTGGTTTAAAAGCCAAAGAGTAAAAGTATGTTTTAAGACGTGATTTAAAACTCATTAAAGAGGGAGTCTGAAATAGCAAGAAAAATATTGTTCCAAAGTTTTGGAGCCACAGCAGAAAATGCACGATCACCTCTGGATTTTAAACGGGTTATTGGGACGAATAGAAGAAACTGATCAGCTGACCTCAGAGACCTTGTGGGGGTGTACATTTTTTTAAAAGGTCTGACATATATTGTGGCGCTAATCTGTGAAGAGATTTAAAAACAAACGACAATATTTTTAAGTGAATTCTAAAATGAACTGGGAGCCAGTGAAGGGATGCTAAAATGGGGGTAATGTGTTCATGTTTTTTAGTGCCAGTTAAAAGACGAGCAGCAGGATTTTGGACTAACTGCAATTGAGCGATTGAGGCCTGGTTCATTCCAACGTGGAGGGAGTAGCAGTAGTCCAAACGTGATGAAATAAAAGCATGTATGACGCGCTCAAAGTCATTAAAAGATAAAACTGATTTAATTTAGGCTAAAAGTCTTAGATGATAAAAACTCGATCTTAAAACAGAGTTAACCTTCTGCTCCAATTTAAAATCATTGTCGAACTTAAAACCAAGATTTGTGACTGTAGGTTTTAAATAAGGCATCAGGGGGTCCAGGTCACTGGGGGGAGCATTCTGTTTGACTTTGGAGTCAAATAAAATGATTTCCGTCTTGTTCTCATTTAAGTTTAGAAAGTTTACCGCAGTTTGTGGGCACACCTGAATGGGTGAGACCTGTTATGCGATTTTACCATGCATGTCTGGTATTTATTGCCTCTCCGTGCCCCTATAGTCCTGGTATGCACTGCATGTGTTGATGCAAGCAGTGTGCGGCACACTCTGATAAACTCCGCAGTCTCGGTCAGAAGTGTACATGAGTAAATATGAATGTCGTATATATTTCTGGCTCATAACGATTTATTTGAACTGCTCTTCTTGTATTGTGCAGTCGTCCCTTGTTTGTCGCGTTTGGGACATGACCGATGTAAACACATTTCCTCTATTTCCTAGGATTATTATTATTTAACATTAAACAAGACCCATTTAGTCACCTATACACTCGTGTCACCCAATATAGTAGCCTTGAGTGTGTTCTACTTTTATAGTAGGCTACTCACCATGCATGGAGGAGCCTCTAAATGATTGATTGATTGATTGAGACTTTTATTAGTAGATTGCACACTACAATACATATTCCGTACAATTGACCACTAAATGGTAACACCCGAATAAGTTTTTCAACTTGTTGAAGTCGGGGTCCACATTCATCAATTCATGGTAAATGTCATTGCTATGGCCTTTACCAGGCCACTAAAACACAGCCACGACTAGCGGTGGGAATCTTTGGGCACCTCACGTTTTGATTACAATTTAGGGGCTACGATTTGATAAAAAAATCTATAATTTATACATCTTCAATTATTATATTCTATATTTGTAATACTCTGTATTGTATATTATTGTTACATATTCTAATTGTATGTATGTCTACAAGGCTCCTCCTTTGGCTACTGCCGTATGCAGTCTTGTGTCAATTTCGATTTTTGGACTTAGTGCGCACTGCATATATATATATATATATACATAGAAGACTAGGTATGTGCTGCCTGCAAAATAAAAAAAAAATAAAAACTGTCCTTACTTTGCGAGCAGGCATCCTTTATTTAAATATTTTGCCTTTTAAAACCAGAGAATGTTCAGACACTTTAGCCCAAGCTCAAATATGTGTGTTGTCGATCTCATTTACATCTATGGCTGACAGACGTGTGGATATCATTGTCTTTCCTGACTTATTAATCTACTTGCTCAATTCCTCTTCTATCTGCATGGTTACTCTCGGCTGTAAGATGCTTCCTATTAGTCTTATGTTGAAGTGTACAAAGCATTTATTATTTTCTTGTTTCACTACTTCACATTCAAGTTAGTATAGCTCCTACCTCCGTGTGTGCCCACGCTAACCCAGCTAACACATATCATAAAACAGTTTTAGCTTGCTCTCCCACAGTTAGTTAGAACCTTATAACTAACGTTTGAAGAAACATTAGCAAAAATACATACGTGAATAATCGATGTTTAGACATTTGTCTATCGATTCATGAGTCGTCCATGTTCTAATCTTGATGCTTCGGAGAATCAATCTTTTTTCCCCACCTCTAGCCACAACGTGGAAGTACTCCGTCACATCCTGGGTAATTCTGTAAAGTTAGAACAACAGGGCTTCCATGTGATGAAAACACAGGCATGTGTTGTTTCGCAGAAACTTAGGCCCTGTTTACACTAAGGTAAAATCCCACCTAAACTTATCCTTGTCCACACACACACACACACAATGGTCGTTTAAGACCCTCCCCCCTCCGTCAGCCGGCGCAACGCGACCTAATACGTATGCGCGGAAAATGCGTACGTCATAGTCACCTCCGGTGTTGCTTTGTGTGCAAGTTCTTAAATTACATTTAAACTTATCTGAACAATATCCAGTGTTGTGGTATTTCAATTAACTTGAATCCTATTGTAGTGAATCACACCTGAGCCATCATGAATTAATCAAGTCTTTATTGGACACGAAAGTACACAATGTGACAAAGAACATTTGACAACAATCAATCTAGGGATCTAGATATCTGGTCAGGACACTCCTCACTCTTTTGCCTTCACCTTCATTGTACATTCCTTTTTGGTGACTTTAGATACTCTGGACCTAGATGTTGAGTCCGCGACCTACATTGCGGACAGTAACTGGTACAGTCTGCTTTGCCAGTCCAAAAGCATTCGCCGTTTTCCGTAGTTAGTCTTCCCTTGACGGCCAGGTAATACAAAACATGCGCTACCTTTTTTTTTTTAAATCACATCCACGGAAGCCTGCATTCTCGTTGACTCCCCTTCGACAAATGGACAAAGTTTTTCAGTAAGTAGAAACAAAGCTGACCTGGACATTCGACAGTTCTCTTGCCGTCTGAGAAGTGTTGTATCCCAAATAGCTGCAATCGCTTTCTCTTAAGGCAGGGGTGTCCAAACTTTTTCCACTGAGGGCCGTACACGGAAAATTTAAGCATGCGGGGGCCATTTTGATATTTTTCATTTTCAAACCTTAACAAAATATATGGATTTTTTTTTTTTTAACATTTAGGGCTCCCGGGGACTATAAAGGGTCTCAGTCATTAAAATGTAAAAAATAAGTATTATTAAGTATTATTATTATTTTTTATTTAACGCTTACAGTAAATCTCTATATCAACTTCAGGTTGATATAAAGTAAAAAAAAAAAAAAAAAGGTTTTATGCTTTTTCTGTCAAAGACAACTTTGTTTTTTATAGTAAAACTGAAATATGCAGTATTTAGTAATTAGAGCCCTAAAAGATCAATAATGCAGGACACCATTGATTTTAATTCTTTAATATTTTTGAGTAATCACAGTGAAATGTTAAATAAAATCCTACTAAATATATTTGGGATCCAAAAGGTCCCCCACTCATAAAGTGATACATTTTTATTAGTTTTTTTTTACTTTTAACACTTAAAGGCCTACTGAAATGAACTTTTTTTTAATTTAAACGGGGATAGCAGATCCATTCTATGTGTCATACTTGATCATTTCGCAATATTGCCATATTTTTGATGAAAGGATTTATATAGAACAACGACGATAAAGTTCGCAACTTTTGGTCTCTGATAAAAAAAAGCCTTGCCCCTACCGGAAGTAGTGTGACATAGTCAGTTGTTCGCTTCTTCATATTTTCCTATTGTTTTCAATGCAGCTGGAGCGATTCAGACCGAGAAAGCGACGATTACCCCATTAATTTGAGCGAGGATGAAAGATTCGTGGATGAGGAACGTTAGAGTGACGGACTAGAATGCAGTGCAAAACATATCTTTTTTCGCTCTGACCGTAACTTAGGTACAAGCTGGCTCATTGGATTCCACACTCTCTCCTTTTTCTATTGTGGCTCACGGATTTGTATTTTAAACCACCTCGGATACTATATCCTCTTGAAAATGAGAATCGAGAACGCGTAATGGACATTCACAGTGACTTTTATCTCCACGACAATACATCGGCGAAACTCTTTAGCTACTGAGCTAACGTGATAGCATCGGGCTCAAATGCAGATAGAAACAAAATAAATAAATCCCTGACTGGAAGGATAGGCAGATCAACAATACTATTAAACCATGGACATGTAACTACACGGTTAATAATTCTCAGCCTGGCAAAGCTTAACAATGCTGTTGCTAACGACACTGAAGCTAACTTAGCAACTTAGCAACCGAACCTCACAGAGCTATGATAAAAACATTAGCTATCCACCTACGCCAGCCAGCCCTCATCTGCTCATCAACACCCGTGCTCACCTGCGTTCCAGCGATCGACGGTGCGACGAAAGACTTCACCCAGTCACAGATGCGGTTGGCGGCTAGCGTTGGCTAGCGCGTCTGCTATCCAAGTAAGTCCTCCTTGTTGTGTTGCTACAGCCAGCCGCTAATACACCGATCCCACCTACAACTTTCTTCTTTGCAGTCTCCATTGTTCATTAAACAAATTGCAAAAGATTCACCAACACAGATGTCCAGAATACTGTGGAATTTTGAGATGAAAACAGAGCTTTTTGTATTGGCTTCAATGGGCTACCGATACTCCTGTTTCACTGGCTACGTCACGCGCATACGTCATCATCCAAAGGCGTTTTCAACCGGAAGTTTAGCGGGAAATTTAAAATTGCACTTTATAAGTTAACCCGGCCGTATTGGCATGTGTTGCAATGTTAAGATTTCATCATTGATATATAAACTATCAGACTGCGTGGTCGGTAGTAGTGGGTTTCAGTAGGCCTTTAAATTACGAGATCAACTACAGATATATCTGTCGATTTTACGTTTGAACTATTATTTTGTTTGTATTATGCTCTTTTGTCAAATAAAACTTTGATGTTTTTTTATGGCAACCACACAATATACGCAATATTGTTTCCACATAAAACATTTTAAAGTGATATTTTTTGAGTAATAATTCATTATAACATAGATTTTTAGTCTTTTTTTTTTTTTCTAGCAATGGCAAAAAAAAGAAAAATAAACAAAGACAAAAGAAAAAAAACAGCCTGCATGTCAGCTTTGTGTCAACATTGCAACTTTTTCTTGTTAGATTTCACCTCATTCCACTTTTTTTAAAATGTTTTTTCAAATTTTTGCAATATTATCAATTTTGCAATTTTTGCAGAATGTGTGGCAGGCCGGTAAACAATTAGCTGCGGGCTGCAAATGGCCCCCGGGCCGCACTTTGGACACCCCTGTCTTAAGGTATGTGTGATTTCCACAAGCGTCTGTACATGTAGAAGAATGAGAAACACGGGCATGTCTGGATGACTCGCCTCCATATTTGCAGCGGTTAGCTCCGAGTTACGAAACCGCTTTATTATGAAGCGTTCTTTCTGACGTCACTTCCTCTCCGAACAATGAGTCCATACAAAGCTAAGAGCCGGAGATTCAAGAAATACACGGCGCACTTAGCCGTGTAAACATTTGTCCGATGAGGGGAACCTTAAACGCTGATTTAGTGTGGCTGAAACGGGGCTTAGGCTAAATAATTATTCGTTTAAGGGGTTATCCGGCTTAGTGTAGACATAGCCTCAGTCAACAGTCGCAGCTACGACCATTAGCTTTGTTGTTAGCTTTCTGTTCTGTCTTGTGATCAATGCTGTTGTCTTTTCACATCGATCTCGTCAACGACTAGCCAATATGGATATGTGCCATTGATGAGGCAGTGGTTAGAGATGAAGTTGCTCTGCCAAAAGTTGGTCGATTTGATTTTCGCGGTGAAGCTATAATAGCGCCAAGATTAGCTGCTTATTGTTGTTGACATTGTCACTATTAACCCAGAAACAGAAGTACCGCTTGGTGAATATCTTTATCGATTGCCATAACATGACAATAGACAATAAGGAAAATACTGCACTTTAACACACATAATAAACAATGTTTAACACTTAATCTAGGCCAAAAACATGTAAAATATACCTTAAAAATGATTTTTAAATGAACAATTTCAAGTTGCGGTGTAGTGCACTGCAAAAACAGAAATCTAAGTAAGATTAAATATCTCAAATAAGGGTGATATTTGCTTATTTTCTGTCTGATAAGATAATTCTTCTCACTAAACAGATTTTATGTTAGAGTGTTTTACTTGTTTTAAGGGTTTTGGTCCTAAATTATCTCAGTAAGATATTACAGCTTGTTGCTGAGATTTGATGACCTATATTGAGTAAAACATGCTTGAAACTAGAATATCAACTGTTGCAAAGCTGTGTCATCAACACTCACAAGTACAAAACTACTTTTTTAAAGTAATAATTTCTTATTTCGAGCATGTAAAAAAAAAAAAATCATGACTTTGACACAATCGTGTCTCATATTAAAACAGATGACAGCCAAATGAACTTTGCTGTTTTATTTTCAATGAAACAATAGAAAATAAGTACTAGTTGTTATTAGTGGGAATATATATACTTATTTTAAGTTATTTTTGGGTTCATTGAGGTTAGCTAATTTTACTTGTTTTGGAAAGTCTTGACAAGCCAAATTTTCTTGTTTTATTGGCAGATAATTTTGCCTAGTTCAAATAAAATACCCCTAATTTTTGTATTTTTTTTTTCTTGTTTTTGAACACTGACTTTTTGCAGTGTGAGCAACAAGTGTACATTAAAAACAAGAATTGGGTGCATAAGATTTCATTTACTTAGAATTTTTTTCTAATTTACAAAAAGTCAACATTTTACATACAGATTTATACAACATGCCTCTTAGCAAGTTTCACCTTGAGCAAGTGGCTTAATATTAACCTGCTTTATCCATACCTGTGAAATCACTGCCCTGTTAAAACAATTGTGTCTAGGTTTAAGACATGTGACTGTTGATTTGAAATGAAGTTGAAAAATGGAGGTAGCCTTTCTTCACGTTTCTATTCACTTTAAGCAGTAGTCCAGTGACACTGAATACAAAAACAGCCCCAGAGCATGATGCTACTGCCAACAAGCTTGACAGCTGGTGCAGTGTTTGAAAGCCTCACCTGGACTCCTCCAAATAACTCGATCGTTGTCTTTTCTGACCATAAAAGTTTCAGTCACAAAACTTCATGTGCAGCATTGTGTCAAGACTAGGTCTAAGGCGTGGTTTGCTCTCCCGTGGTGCAAAATAATTGGACCATACGTGGCGTGCAGGTGAGGACATGTTTAATATTTTAACTCAAACAAAAGGTACAAACAAAAGGCGCTCACAGAGGAGGTAACAAACTTGGCTATGACAAAACAAAAAGCGCGCACAAAGGCGGAAGTAGAAAACTAGACTATGAAACAAAAGACAGGCACGTGGGCACAAAACTATGAACAATAAACAAAACTAAACTTACGTGACAAGAGATGAAACAAGAACTAACGTGACAAGGAACTGTGGACATGGCATGAATGTGTGATGTCGCCAGCACGAACAACAGAAACAGAAAAGCCTATATAGTGACATGAAAAGTGAAAACAGGTGCGTGACTAACTGTGAACAGGTGCGTGACATGACTGTGAAAACGTGAGACAGGTGTGTGTGAGTCCAAACGTGGAACAGGTGAAACTAATGGTTGCTATGGTGACAAACAAAACCAGGAAGTGAAACCAGGAACTAAGGAAGTGTCCAAAAAACAAAACAGCACATGGCCAAACAAAAACATGAACACAGACATGACAGAACCCCCCCCTTACGGACAGATCCCAGATGTCCAAAAACAAAAAACAGGATCAAGAGTCATGGGAGGGGGGGAGGGGGACATGGCGGTGGATCGCCAGACCAGGTGTCCCCGAATCCACCGGGGCAGAGTCAGGTGGCGGCGGCGGGTAGACCGCCGCTGAACCTGACGAGGTGGGCGACCTGGGAATGGCCACATTCGTGGCAGACGAGGAGGTCGGCGCACCTGGCGTGGCGGACGCCCATGGAAAGGCCACATCCTTGGCCGACGAGGAGGTGGGCGCGTTGTCGTGGCAGGCGGCGAAGCTTGGCGTGGTGCGTCAGGCGGCGAAGCTTGGCGTGGCGGGTCTTGACGAGGGTCTTGGTCTTGGCGTGGGTCTTGGTCTTGGTCTTGGCGAGGGTCTGGGTCTTGGTCTTGGACTTGGTCTTGGCGTGGTTGGTCTTGGTCTTGGACTTGGCGTGGTTGGTCTTGGTCTTGGCGTAGTTGGTCTTGGACTTGGTCTTGGTGTAGCTGTGCTTGGACTTGGTCTTGGTTTGGGTCACTTGGCGGGTCTTGGTCTTGGTCACTTGGCGGGTCTTGGTCTTGGTCACTTGGCGGGTCTTGGTCTTGGTCACTTGGCGGGTCTTGGTCTTGGTCACTTGGCGGGTCTTGGTCTTGGCTTTGGTCTTGGCGTGGGACAGCCACGGGCGGCACTTGGCGGCGTGGGGCAGCCACGGGCGGCACTTGGCGGCGTGGGGCAGCCACGGGCGGCACTTGGCGGCGTGGGGCAGCCACGGGCGGCACTTGGCGGCGTGGGGCAGCCACGGGCGGCACTTGGCGGCGTGGGGCTGCGACTGGCGGCACTTGGCGGCGTGGGGCTGCGACTGGCGGCACTTGGCGTCGTGAAGCTGCGACTGGGCGTGGAGCAGGTACTGGCGGCGCTTGGCGTGGAGCAGGTACTGGCGGCGCTTGGCGTGGAGCAGGTACTGGCGGCGCTTGGCGTGGAGCAGGTACTGGCGGCGCTTGGCGTGGAGCAGGTACTGGTGGCGCTTGGCGTGGAGCAGGTACTTGTGGCGCTTGGCGTGGAGCAGGTACTGGTGGCGCTTGGCGTGGAGCAGGTACTGGTGGCGCTTGGCGTGGAGCAGGTACTGGTGGCGCTTGGCGTGGAGCAGGTACTGGTGGCGCTTGGCGTGGAGCAGGTACTGGTGGCGCTTGGCGTGGAGCAGGTACTGGTGGCGCTTGGCGTGGAGCTGGGCGTGGAGCAGGTGGATCTTGGCATGGTCGAAAAACAGGTGGTGGGGGTCGTGCTGGAGGCTGTGGCTTGGCGTGACGAAAGACAGGTGGTGGGGGTCGTGCTGGAGGCTGTGTCTTGGCAGGTCGAAAGACAGGTGGTGGGGGTCGTGCTGGAGGCTGTGGCTTGGCGTGACGAAAGACTGGTGGTGGGGGTCGTGCTGGTGGCTGTGGCTTGGCAGGTCGAAAGGCAGGTGGTGGTGGTCGTGCTGGAGGCTGTGGCTTGGCGTGACGATGCTGACCCACCCCACCTGAACAATTCCCAGCCCTAGCCCCCCCCTCAAGGAGCGGATCCCAGACGCGCTCCCCGCGGTCTGGAACCGTCTTTTGGGGTGGGCGGAGGGGGTTCAGGAGGAGGGCAGAATCCTCCCCTCTAAATTGTCCAAAAGGTCTTTCGTTCCCCCCCACCTGGGCTTTTGTGGGTGAAAAAAAAATTTCTGACTTGGGCGTGGCATGAGTCCTGGGGGGCGGGGCATGAAAATTGGGTGACTGTGATTGACAGGATCTGATTTCTAAAAACATGTCTTGGTAATATTTAATCATGGATTTAGAGTCTTTGGTTGGATGTGGCTGACAAGAAAAAGAGTTCAGGGGAAAAAAATCCATGACGTCACCCACTGGCAGCGGCGTGACGTCGTCCTGGGGAAGCCGGGCTGGCTGCAGCTCGTTTCCGCCCGGAGGGGGAGTAGCTTGCGGGAACGATGCGTCCTTTCCAATGCTTGTGGAAGCCCTCCCTGACGTCCTTCGTTGGGAGCGGCGCTTCCGGGACTGCGGTGACGCAGCGCCATCCTCGGACCAAAGGGAGCTGATCGGCACCAGTTTGCCGGTCGGACCCCACATGAGATCCCTGCGCTCCATGGGGGAATGGCGGAGCGTCTCGGCCTCCATGGCGCGCAGGACCTCCCACGTTACCTCGTCAAAATTGTCCCATTTTTTTGCGGGAGAGCTCTCGTGCTGGCGACATCTGTCAAGACTAGGTCTAAGGCGTGGTTTGCTCTCCCGTGGTGCAAAATAATTGGACCATACGTGGCGTGCAGGTGAGGACATGTTTAATATTTTAACTCAAACAAAAGGTACAAACAAAAGGCGCTCACAGAGGAGGTAACAAACTTGGCTATGACAAAACAAAAAGCGCGCACAAAGGCGGAAGTAGAAAACTAGACTATGAAACAAAAGACAGGCACGTGGGCACAAAACTATGAACAATAAACAAAACTAAACTTACGTGACAAGAGATGAAACAAGAACTAACGTGACAAGGAACTGTGGACATGGCATGAATGTGTGATGTCGCCAGCACGAACAACAGAAACAGAAAAGCCTATATAGTGACATGAAAAGTGAAAACAGGTGCGTGACTAACTGTGAACAGGTGCATGACATGACTGTGAAAACGTGAGACAGGTGTGTGTGAGTCCAAACGTGGAACAGGTGAAACTAATGGTTGCTATGGTGACAAACAAAACCAGGAAGTGAAACCAGGAACTAAGGAAGTGTCCAAAAAACAAAACAGCACATGGCCAAACAAAAACATGAACACAGACATGACACATTGTAAACATTAACACTGGTCTTTCAGCAGTTTCCAGGTTTTAGCAGGCTTGAGACTCGGTGGTCCTTGTGTTGTTTGTAGCAGTGTTGGGTTAGTTACTGAAAACCAGTAACTAGTTACTTAATTTCAAAAGTAACTCAGTTTCTAACTCAGTTACTTACACCAAAAAGTAATGCGTTACTGTGAAAAGTAGTTACTTATATATATTTATTTTTAATTTTTTTAAAGGCCTACTGAAATGAAATTTTTTTATTTAAACGGGAATAGCAGATCCATTCTATGTGTCATACTTGATCATTTCGCGATATTGCCATTTTTTTGCTGAAAGGATTTAGTATAGAACAACGACGATAAAGATTGCAACTTTTGGTATCTGATAAAAACAACCCTTGCCCCTACCGGAAGTAGCGTGACGTCACAAGACAAAGGATTCCTCACAATTCCGCTTTGTTTACAATGGAGCGAGAGACATTCGGACCGAGAAAGCGACGATTACCCCATTAATTTGAGCCAGGATGAAAGATTCGTGGATGAGGAACGTGAGAGTGAAGGACTACAGTGTAGTGCGGGGTGTATCTTTTTTCGCTCTGACCGTAACTTAGGTACAAGCTGGCTCATTGGATTCCATACTCTCTCCTTTTCTATTGTGGATCACGGATTTGTATTTTAAACCACCTCGGATACTATATCCCAGGGGTCACCAACCATTTTGAAACCAAGAGCTACTTCTTGGGTACTGATTAATGCGAAGGGCTACCAGTTTGATACACACTTAAATAAATTGCCAGAAATAGCCAATTTGCTCAATTTACCTTTAACTCTATGTTATTATTATTAATTAATGATATTTACACTTAATTGAACGGTTTAAAAGAGGAGAAAACACGAAACAAATGACAATTACATTTTGAAACATAGTTTATCTTCAATTTCGACTCTTTAAAATTCAAAATTCTACCGAAAAAAAGAAGAGAAAAACTAGCTAATTTGAATCTTTTTGAAAAAATTAAAAAAAGAATTTATGGAACATCATTAGTAATTTTTCCTGATTAAGATACATTTTAGAATTTTGATGACATGTTTTAAATATCCAATCTACACTTTGTTAGAATATATAACAAATTGGACCAAGCTATATTTCTAACAAAGACAAGTCATTATTTCTTCTAGATTTTCCAGAACAAAATTTTTAAAAGAAATTCAAAATACTTTGAAATAAGATTTAAATATGATCCTACAGATTTTCTAGATTTTCCAGAATAATTTTTTTGAATTTTAATCATAATAAGTTTGAAGAAATATTTCACAAATATTCTTCGTCGAAAAAACAGAAGCTAAAATGAAGAATTAAATTAAAATGTATCTATTATTCTTTACAATAAAAAAAATAAATTACTTGAACATTGATTTAAATTGTCAGGAAAGAAGAGGAAGGAATTTAAAAGGTAAAAAGGTATATGTGTTTAAAAATCCTAAAATCATTTTTAAGGTTGTATTTTTTCTCTAAAATTGTCTTTCTGAAAGTTATAAGAAGCAAAGTAAAAAAATTAATGAATTTATTTAAACAAGTGAAGACCAAGTCTTTAAAATATTTTCTTGGATTTTCAAATTCTATTTGAGTTTTGTCTCTCTTAGAATTAAAAATGTCGGACAAAGCGAGACCAGCTTGCTAGTAAATAAATAAAATTTAAAAAATAGAGGCAGCTCACTGGTAAGTGCTGCTATTTGAGCTATTTTTAGAACAGGCCAGCGGGCTACTCATCTGGTCCTTACGGGCTACCTGGTGCCCGCGGGCACCGCGTTGGTGACCCCTGATATATCCTCTTGAGAGTCGAGAACGCGAAATGGACATTCACAGTGACTGAACATGTAAATACACGGTTAATAATTTTCAGCTTGGCGAAGCTAAAAAAATAGAAGCTAACTTAGCTACGGGGCTAACGTAAAAGCATCAGTCTCAAATGCAGATAGAAACTAAATAAAAAAAAACCCTGACTGGAAGGATAGACAGAAGATCAACAATACTATTAAACCATGAACATGTAAATACACGGTTAATAATTTTCAGCTTGGCGAAGCTAAAAAAATAGAAGCTAACTTAGATGCGGCGGCGGGCGTTGTACGCTTTTGACGACACCCCGGCCGCCATCAGAGTCGGCAAGAAACATATATTTCCCCAAAGTTACGTACGTGACATGCACATATCGACACGCACGTACGGGCAAGCGATCAAATGTTTGGAAGCCAAAGCTGTACTCACCGTAGTACGTCTGCTATCCTGCTCAAAACACAACACAACCTCCTGGTTTGGTGTTGCTACAGCCAGCCGCTAATACACCGATCGCACCTACAACTTTCTTATTTGCAGTCTCCATTGTCCATTAAACAAATTGCAAAAGATTCACCAACACAGATGTCCAGAATACTGTGGAATTTTGTCGAAGAAAACAGAGGTATTTGTATGGGTCCAAACACTCCCCTTGACCTCGTGACGTCACGTGCATACGTCATCATACTGCCACGTTTTCAAGTGGAAGTTTCGCGGGAAATTTAAAATTGCACTTTATAAGTTAACCCGGCCGTATTGGCATGTGTTGCAATGTTAAGATTTCATCATTGATATATAAACTATCAGACTGCGTGGTCGGTAGTAGTGGGTTTCAGTAGGCCTTTAAGGCCCCCTTTAATGGCCTTTTAGCCTTCATTTCAGTACTGTTATTACACTGGAGAATAATCCAATGTGTTGATCAACTTGACATGCATTTGCGTCACTGAACTCTGCTAAGCAATGTGGTCTACATACAACACACAAAGACAAAGATATGTTTCAAAGGGCCAATTTGTTTCAGTCCAGAACAAATTGACAAAACTATTTTAAATAGCAGCAACATAACATACATAAGTAACAAACAGCATAATAACAACATAGCTGTAAAGCAAGGAAGGCACACACTACATACACAAAGCCTAACCAGGCGTTTTTTTCTCTCAAGGAATTCTGAAATAAAATAATGTCTGAAGCCCAGAACACTACACATTTCCCCAGTTTTAGTTTAGAGATAAGGAAAGATTGGCCAGGCCCACTAGAATCCCTCTTTATGTTTGTGAACTTTATAGTCTATACATTTAGAGTGATGTGATAATCAAACACTCTAGAAGTCTAGGATGAAAGAGTGTATAAGAGAAGTATATAAGATTGTAGCTGAGATAGGCTCCAGCGCCCCCCGCGACCCCAAAGGGAATAAGCGGTAGAAAATGGATGGATGGATATAAGAGAATTGACAGAGTGTGTGTACCTTCAGTGCTGAATGATGAGCAGAAGCAGAGTTTGGAGTGTCTTATTCAGCTCGCTTTCCATTTTTATGTACTCACTGTCCAGGTGCCATTTGACGCCCGGTGTCATGCTAATTAGCTGCCTGAAAGCGGGTGACTCCACTGTAGAAATAGCCTGCATGTCTTCTAGCACAGTGGTCCTCAACCTTTTTTCAGTGATGTACCCCCTGTGAAATTTTTTTTAATTCAAGTACCCCCTAATCAGCGCAAAGCATTTTTGGTTGAAAAAAAGAGACAAAGAAGTAAAATACAGCACTATGTCATCAGTTTCTGATTTATTAAATTGTATAACAGTGCAAAATATTGCTCATTTGTAGTGGTCTTTCTTGAACTATTTGGAAAAAAAGATATAAAAATAACTAAAAACTTGTTGAAAAACAAACAAGTGATTTAATTATAAATAAAGATTTCTACACATAGAAGTAATCATCAACTTAAAGTGCCCTCTTTGGGGATTGTAATAGAGATCCATCTGGATTCATGAACTTAATTCTAAACATTTATTCACCAAAAAATAAATCTTCAACATCAATATTTATGGAACATGTCCACAAAAAATCCAGCTGTCAACGCTGAATATTGCATTTTTGCATTTCTTTTCACAGTTCTTTTTGACAGACATTTAAAAAAAATCTCACGTACACCTTGGCATACCTTCAAGTACCCCCAGGGTACGCGTACCCCCATTTGAGAACCACTGTTCTAACACACACGCTGCAATGGCTCTATCAATGTTGTCCTGGCTAGCAGTGCCTCGTTAAAATCCAGCCGCTGTTGCTTAGGCGGTGAAGTGTGTCTCACTTTACTAGCTTCGTCGAAGCATGTCGCTTTTGTAGCTGTTTCAGCAGATTTTAATTGCTAGGATAGGATCTTTGATCCGAGACACAACTTACATTTAACTAAAATGTTCTTTTCTTTGTGGTCGACAAAAGAAAAGTAGTGAGAATATCTCCATGTTAAGAAACTTGGCTTCGGCATGACGTCTTGTTGGTAAACACAGACACGCCCCCTCCCACACACACACACACACACACACACACGCATACACAGAGCGCGCATCTTCTCCGTCGCCTCTTCTGCAGCGCTCCGACAAAACACACCAGATCTTCTCAGTTTCTAGCCGATACTACATACAAAATAACGTAAAATAACGCAGTAACGCATTATGTAGTAACGGTAACTGAGTTACTGAATATAAAAAATAACGCGTTAGATGACTAGTTACCGCCGAAAGTAACGGCGTTAGTCCCAACACTGGTTTGTAGACATCCAAACCAATTTCCAGACCTTGGCAAAGTAGTGCCAGAGCTACAGTAACTTTTACTGAGACACAATTGGTTTGGAAATGACCTTAATAATCTTCTTCAACGTGTGTACTTTAAAGCCAATGGTCCTTCTTCTTAGATATTCACCAAGTTCTTTGGACTTTGCCATTGTTCTGAGGCCCTATTGAGTTCTATCAAACAATTATTAAAATTATTTTATCTTAGTGCCAAATAGGCACTATCAGCTAAGGTCAATCATGATCATGGACAAGAAGTTAATAGGACTTGACCTTGTCAAGCTATAATACATTTTTGAATCTTTTTCACCGCTTGGACTATTTCCTGCAGTCCTTCTAAGAGATATAGTTATAACAATTGTATAGACAATGGGGGGTTAACAGAAAATATTTGAAAAGCACTGATTTACTGTACTTGACGGTATATATATATATATATTTTATTTTGACCCTGTGTAAATTAAGACAAAAAACCGACCTGTTAATGAACATATTTTCATGAAAGAACTTGCTCAATACTTGACTTCCCAGCATGCCTCTAACAAGTAGTGCATTGTGTAGTCTGTTAAAGTATAACGGTAAGAGTGAATGAGAATGCTTGACTGTGTTCTCTGTATGCCTGAGCAATCAGTCCCTTCTGACCTCAGGCAGACTTGTATGACAGACATGTTCTTTGCGTCACATGCCTACTTACAAAAACACACATGGAGACAGCCTAGTACTGTACACTTCTTCTGGTAGTGTGCCAGAGGAGATGGCAACGACCCAATGTTTATTTGGACAAAACCCAAAACCAGTTAGGTTGGCACGTTGGGTAAATGGTAAATAAAAACAGAATACAATGATTTGCAAATCCTTTTCAACCTATATTCAATTGAATAGACTGCAAAGACGAGATACTTAACGTTCGAACTGGTAAAACGGGACGGCGTGGCGAAGTTGGTAGAGTGGCTGTGCCAGCAATCGGAGTGTTGCTGGTTACTGGGGTTCAATCCCCACCTTCTACCTTCCTAGTCACGTCCGTTGTGTCCTTGGGCAAGACACTTCACCCTTTGCCTCTGATGGCTGCTGGTTAGCGCCTTGCATGGCAGCTCCCGCCATCAGTGTGTGAATGTGTGTGTGAATGGGTAAATGTGGAAATACTGTCAAAGCGCTTTGAGTACCTTGAAGGTAGAAAAGCGCTATACAAGTATAACCCATTTATCATTTATAAACTTTGTTATTTTTTGCAAATATTAGCTCATTTGGAATTTGATGCCTGCAACATGTTTCAAAAAATCTGGCACAAGTGGCAAAAAAGACTGAGAAAGTCGAGGAATGCTCATCAAACACTTATTTGGAACATCCCACAGGTGAACAGGCTAATTGGGAACAGGTGGGTGCCATGATTGGGTATAAAAGCAGCTTCAATAAAATGCTCAGTCAATCACAAACAAGGATGGGGCGAGGGTCACCACTTTGTGAACGAATGCGTGAGCAAATTGTCGCACAGTTTAGGAACAGCATTTCTCAACGAGCTATTGCAAGGAATTTAGGGATTTCACCATCTACGGTCCGTAATATCATTAAAAGGTTCAGATGATCTGGAGAAATCACTGCACGAGGCCGACAACCAACATTGAATGCCCGTGACCTTCGATCCCTCAGGCGGTACTGCATCAAAAACTGACATCAGTGTGAAAAGGATATCACCACATGGGCTCAGGAACACTTCAGAAAACCACTGTCAGTAACTACAGTTCATCGCTACAAGCTACAACTCTCCTGTGCAAAGCCAAAGCCATTTATCAACAACACCCAGAAACGCCGCCGGCTTCCCTGGGCCCGTGCTTATCTAAGATGGACTGATGCAAAGTGGAAAAGTGTTCTGTGGTCTGACGAGTCCACATTTCAAATGGCTTTTAGAAATTGTGGACATGGTGTCCTCCGGATCAAAGAGGAAAAGAACCACCCGGACTGTCATAGGCGCACAGTTCAAAAGCCAGCATCTGTGATGGTATGGGGGTGTATTTGTGCCCAAGGCATGGGTAACTTACACATCTGTGAAGGCACCATTAATGCTGAAAGGTACATACAGGTTTTGGAGCAACCAGAGACGTGCGGTGAGGTTCATGGCTGGTGAGGCACTGACTTCATCACAGTCAGATTTACAAACATATGAACCCTAAAGAGTATCTTATTCACCATTTGATTGGCAGCAGTTAGCGGGTTATGTTTAAAAGCTCATACCAGCATTCTTCCCTGCTTGGCACTCAGCATCAAGGGTTGGAATTGGGGGTTAAATCACCAAAAATTATTCCCGGGCGCGGCGCCGCTGCTGTCCACTGCTCCCCTCACCTCCCAGGGGGTGAGCAAGGGGATGGGTCAAATGCAGAGGACAAATTTCATTACACCTCGTGTGTCTGTGACAATCATTGGTACTTTAACTTAACTTTAACTTTACACATACAAACTGTAGCACACAAAAAAGCACATTTAATTAAAAAAAACATTATTATGGTCTTACCTTTACTTATAAATGAAGTCCATGCGCAGCTTCTTTTGAACAAAAGCATTGATAACTTGTTTATAGAAGTCTTCCTTATCTTTCTTCAGTTTAAAAAGTATCTCTGTCTCGATGGAGATGATCCTTTAATTAATACCTCCTGTTTCGATTGAAAGTCCAGTTTAGAAAACTGTTTCATTTTAGATATGTAATCCTCCATGTTAAAAGTCCAGGCAAGAGGAAAAAATAAACGATCGCTGCTAACTGTTGCCGCTTGTTGTCACTTCTTCTGCAGCCGAGTGGTCGCAAGAATGATCTCTGGGATCACTAGCGCCCTCTACCACCAGGAGGCGGGATTACTGCGAGCCTCACACAGTGCGTCTTTTGCAGCCGTTTTATGATTGCTCAGCACAAGAAATACGTTACACACATACAGTTGTTGACAAAATACACTGTACATTATATACCTCAGCTAACTAAACTATGGAAATGTATAATATAATTCATATAGCAATACGGTCTCACTGCACAGCAGGCCATCAGTTAGCCGAGTCATTGCGCAATCCATGGCGAGGCTCAACTGGCTGCTGACTCACCGCAAGTCTCTTCTCAGTATTTGAAAGGCAAATGTGAAAATTCAGCGATTTTGAATAAAAACAATCTAAAACTGGTGAAGTTAAATGGAAAATAACTTTATAGTATAATCACTGGATACATATAACAATTTAATATTTTTTTTTTTCTTTTTACATTTTTTTTCTTTCCATGATGGCACGTGAGGCCCCGCCTCACCTGCCTCCCCTGACTGCACGTCACTGGGAGCAACATATGTTGCCATCCAAGCAACGTTATCATGGACGCCCCTGCTTATTTCAGCAAGACAATGCCAAGCCACTCGTTACAACAGCGTGGCTTTGTAGTAAAAGAGTGCGGGTACTAGACTGGCCTGCCTGTAGTCCAGACCTGTCTCCCATTGAAAATGTGTGGCGCATTATGAAGCGTAAAATACCACAACAGAGACCCCGGACTGTTCAACAAAATTGGTCTCCTCAGTTCCCAAAGGTTTACTGAGTGTTGTTAAAAGGAAAGGCCATGTAACACAGTGGTAAACATGCCCCTGTGCCAACTTTTTTGCAATGTGTTGCTGCCATTAAATTTTAAGTTCGAACATTAAATATCTTGTCTTTGCAGTCTATTCAATTGAATACAAGTTAAAAAGGATTTGCAAATCATTGTATTCTGTTTTTACTTGCGATTTACACAACATGCCAACTTCACTGGTTTTGGGTTTTGTATTCGCTGATGTTTATGTAATTTCTGTAAAAGTGTCAATGGTACAGAAGCAATTTAGTGGTTGCCAGTCAAATGGCAATGTACTTTCATCACGTACTTCTTTGACCAGTTGGGGCTTTATGCTTTAATCACAGTTTGATTGTGTTTTTCATTGTGGTGGGCAATTCATGTAAGAATTGATTGCGATTCATTCTCTTGATAGCACATCTTGAAAGAGGCTCATAAGTGCCGTCATTGGACCCTGAGTATGTTCCAATCTTTAGACCAGGGGTCACCAACCATTTTGAAACCAAGAGCTACTTCTTGGGTACTGATTAATGCGAAGGGCTACCAGTTTGATACACACTTAAATAGCACAGAAATAGCCAATTTGCTCAATTTACCTTTAACTCTATGTTATTATTATTAATTAATGATATTTACACTTAATTGAACGGTTTAAAAGAGGAGAAAACACGAAACAAATGACAATTACATTTTGAAACATAGTTTATCTTCAATTTCGACTCTTTAAAATTCAAAATTCTACCGAAAAAAAGAAGAGAAAAACTAGCTAATTTGAATCTTTTTGAAAAAATTAAAAAAAGAATTTATGGAACATCATTAGTAATTTTTCCTGATTAAGATTAATTTTAGAATTTTGATGACATGTTTTAAATAGGTTAAAATCCAATCTACACTTTGTTAGAATATATAACAAATTGGACCAAGCTATATTTCTAACAAAGACAAATCATTATTTCTTCTAGATTTTCCAGAACAAAAATTTTAAAAGAAATTCAAAAGACTTTGAAATAAGATTTAAATTTGATCCTACAGATTTTCTAGATTTTCCAGAATAATTTTTTTGAATTTTAATCATAATAAGTTTGAAGAAATATTTCACAAATATTCTTCGTCGAAAAAACAGAAGCTAAAATGAAGAATTAAATTAAAATGTATCTATTATTCTTTACAATAAAAAAAATAAATTACTTGAACATTGATTTAAATTGTCAGGAAAGAAGAGGAAGGAATTTAAAAGGTAAAAAGGTATATGTGTTTAAAAATCCTAAAATCATTTTTAAGGTTGTATTTTTTCTCTAAAATTGTCTTTCTGAAAGTTATAAGAAGCAAAGTAAAAAAATTAATGAATTTATTTAAACAAGTGAAGACCAAGTCTTTAAAATATTTTCTTGGATTTTCAAATTCTATTTGAGTTTTGTCTCTCTTAGAATTAAACATGTCAGACAAAGCGAGACCAGCTTGCTAGTAAATAAATAAAATTTAAAAAATAGAGGCAGCTCACTGGTAAGTGCTGCTATTTGAGCTATTTTTAGAACAGGCCAGCGGGCGACTCATCTGGTCCTTACGGGCTACCTGGTGCCCGCGGGCACCGCGTTGGTGACCCCTGCTTTAGACCGATCATCTCCGATGCACTATGCAGCAATCCACTTCGGTGTGGCATTTGTTAGCTTCTTTTGTTTTTGTTTATGAATACTTCTCCCACACACACCATCATGTTTGTTCGGGTAACTAGATGTACTTCGGCGATATAAAATGTCTACTTTGCAGTGGATACAAGTGACCTTGGCTCCATCAACTCCACTGCCTCTAAGAGATTTAAAATAAAAAAATGTCCATAGAAGAGTCTGGAACCTTTCTCCATGCTTTCTTTACCAGTTCTTCTTTTTCCTGTAAAGGACAGCATGGGCCAGACTTAACATAGCATACCATACCAACTTCTCCTGTCACTATTTTTTTCATTTTGTATCATCTACAGTGAACATTTGATTTTTGTCAATTAATTTTTTACTAAATTCATAAAAAATAGACGGATAATAAGTTAAGTTAAGTTAAGTTAAAGTACCAATAATTGTCACACACACACTCGGTGTGGTGAAATTTGTCCTCTGCAATTGACCCATCCCCTTGTTCACCCCCTGGGAGGTGAGGGGAGCAGTGGGCAGCATTGGTGGCTGCGCCCGGGAATAATTTTTGGTGATTTAACCCCCAATTCCAACCCTTGATGCTGAGTGCCAAGCAGGGAGGTAATGGGTCCCATTTTTATAGTCTTTGGTATGACTCGGCCAGGGTTTGAACTCACAACCTACCGATCTCAGGGCGGACACTCTAACCCAGGGGTGTCCAAACTTTTTCCACTGAGGGCCGCACACGGAAAAATTTAAGCATGCGGTGGCCATTTTGCTATTTTTCATTTTCAAACCAAAACAAAATATATGGATTTTTCTTTTTTAACCTCTAGGGCTCCCGGGGACCATAAAGGGTCTCAGTCATTAAAACGTTAAAAATAAGTCAAATTATTTTTTATCTATTTATTTAACGCTTACAGTAAATCTCTATATCAACTTCAGGTTTATAAAAAGTAAAAAAAAAAAAAAAAAGGTTTTATGCCTTTTCTGTCAAAGGCCAAACTGACTTTGCTGTTTTATTTACAATGAAACAATAGAAAATACGTACTCATATAGTAGTACAGTTGTTATTAGTGAGAATATACTTATTTTAAGTTATTTTTGGGTTCATTGAGGTTTGCTAATTTTACTTGTTTTGGAAAGTCTTGACAAGCCAAATTTTCTTGTTCTATTGGCTGATAATTTTGCTTAGTTCAAGTAAAATACCCCTCATTTTTGTATTTTTGTTGTTGTTATTGAACACTGACTTTTTGCAGTCTAGCGGCTTTGCGTTGTGTATCGATCTTCCCTTCCCGCCACCCCTCCGAGCAGGGTGTGAACCTACGTTGCCCAATTGAGAGATAAGTGTGCTAGCCACTAGGCCAGACCAGGGCATTCTGCGGCCCGCGGGCCACATCCGGCCCTTTGTGCGTCTCTGTCCGGCCCGCGTGAGGCCAATCATAAATTACAAAATACATTTTAAAAAGTATCTATGTCGAGTGTGCAATACAACGGTGCTGCTTTTGTTTTGAAAAGCGTTATTTGTATTACTTCCGTGTGGACGTATGCGAGTGCGTGATTGTGAGTGAATGTTAACAGCTGCAATCACAAATTACAAAATAAAGTTGAAAAAACATCTATGTCGTGCGCGCAATACAACTGTGCTCCTTTTATTTGGAAAAGTGTTATTTATGGGCGTATGTCCGTGTGTAACCTACGAGTGAAGGTGCACAGCGACAAGTGATGCACGGTTTACACCCGAGACGCTAAAAAGAGAAAAGTTGATGACGAATGCCGTGTTTTCAACAAGACATGAACTGCCAAGCAACGTTCCCTCTAAGGTGCGCGCCTGCACAATTGCGCACTGCTCAAGCGTCCTCTGCGCACAGAAAATATATGCCGCCCACCAAATCAAATCCCATCTGAATTCTAAACAAAATAAACACATTTATTCTGTGTAATTTTGCAATGCAACTCTGAGTGACAGTGACAACAAGTGGCCCTAACGGTGTTCGTCAACACCGTTCAATTGAACACCGTTCAATTATTGTAACGTCTATTGAGATGCTTCGAGGCCAGGAATTATATCGATCACTTTATTGAGCAAAACTGTTTATATTCGGACATAACCACACCAAAAACATGAGTAAAACACTTCTATCTCGAAAAACTAGTCATTTTCTGCCGTACAAACCAGGCCAAAACCAACTTGTCATCTGTCACCAACACGCATACCACTAAACCACTGGTGCGTTTATGGCCACACAAAAAGTCGGACAACTCAAACACCACACAAAGTTACACTATGACTCCTCAGTCATACGCGTGCTTATTTTACTGTCATTTATTATTAATGTTAATTTATTTATATTAATCATGGAATGCTGTTACTAGAGGAAGTTACAGGAATGCACACTTCATCCTATGCTTACATTTCATTGTGCAACATGAGGATGTTTAAGAGGAACTAAATGTGATCTCTGAAAGGGGACAAAAGCTTTCCAAAGCAGTGCTTTTGGTATAAAGTTAAGTTAGGTTAAATGAAAGTATTATTATTATCATTAATTATTATTATTATTATTATTATTAATCTTACGTATATATCAAAAATAATATTTAGCAAAATTTAATTGAAATATTGTCGATGTGGCCCTCCAGCATTGCTCGGGTTGCTCATGCGGCCCCCGGTAAAAATTAATTGCCCACCCCTGCACTAGGCTAAAATCCTGAGCTGCTAACCCTGTGGCTAGCACACTCTTTGAGGTTTACGAATGTACCATGAATTGATTTACGTGGACTCCGACTTAAACAAGTTGAAAAACTTATTCGGGTGTTACCATTCAGTGGTCTATTGTACGGAATATGTACTGTACTGTGCAATCTACTAATAAAAGTTTCAATCAATCAATCAAAAACACTTGCCGCAGCCACCTAATAAGCCCAGTTATTATGTCTTCACAGTTGAACACCGACGGCCCGTGCTCAGAAGAGGATGAGGGGGACTAATTATGAGGAAGACTCTTCAAGAACCCAGCTGCAGTGAACAAGTCCATCTACCAGTAGTAATCCAAGCCTCTGTTCTGGCCTGTACACCTTGACTAGCAGCACAACACACAACCAGGCGAGCTGGCAACAGGATTTCTTGGGGGCATGACTGAGCTGGGGTCATCCGATGAAACAAAGAAGGGGATGTCTGGAAATGGAGAGGCTTCCTCCAACGAAAGGGAGACTGACATACTGGAAGATGAGAATGAAGAAGATAATGATAGTGTGGCAGCTTATTTGTCTTTCTCAGGCAATAGTTCTTCCTTTTCCTACAATACTCTGTCTGGCAACCAGCCCATGACATCAGCTTGTGTTGACAACTTCACTCACACCTCGGTTCAGCTGCGAATGAAAACTGATAATAACTTGGCATTAAATGGAGTATATGGCTCAGACGAGGTGCAAAGAGTGAAGATGTCACCTTTGGTGTCTCCTCAGACACCAACCAGAGGGATCAGCAGCCAGGTGCGTGGAGGTCTGCTGAACGATGGATACAAGTGCCCGGATGTGTTAGACACCATGCACTCAACTTATTCCACACATGCTAGTCAAGAGGATGAGTTAGCCTCATTATCGACAGACGTTGATGACTCAATAGAACATCTGAACCAACTGATTCTAGATTTGGACCCTACTTTTATTCCTGCCCTTCCTGGCTGTGACCGCCTGTCTCGATCCACCTCCCTCAACAGCGGCTGCCTCAGTGACAAAGGAAATACTCATGTGACTGGTAAGACCTTTAAAATTAATTAAAATATTATCCATCATCAGAGGGGGTAGAAGTCTCAGTAGAGTAGTTGCCTCACTGAGAAACCCCCCCCGTTATTTCAAGCATTTAGATACTGTACAGTGTACCGGTACCAGTACAAAAATTATTTTGATACTTTTCTAAATAAAGGGGACCACAAAAAATTGCATTATTGGCTTTATTCTACCAAACAATCTTAGCTTACATTAAACATATCTTTCTTATTGCAAGTTTGTCCTTAAATAAAATAGTGAACATACAAGCCAACTTGTCTTTTAGTAGTAAGTAAACAAACAAAGGCTCCTAATTTGTCGGCTAACATATGCAGTAACATATTGTGTTATTTCTCATTCTATTATTTTGTCAACATTATTAAGGACAAGTGGGAGAAAATGAATTATTAATCTACTTGTTCATTTACTGTTAATATCTGCTTACTTTCTCTTTTAACATGTTCTATCTACACTTCTGTTAAAATGTAATAATCAATTATTTTTCTGTTGTTTGGATGCTTTGCCTTAGTTTTGGATGATACCACAAATTTGGGTATCAGTCCGATACCAAGTCGTTACAGGATCATACATTGGTCATATTCAAAGCCCTCATGTCTCCAGGGACATATTTCCTGAGTTTATAAACATAATATACATTTAAAAAAAATATTGACGTAGTCATAGTAGTATCGACTAGATACACTCCTGTAGTTGGTATCATTACACTGGATGTTAGGTGTAGATCCACCAATGGCGTTTGTTTACATTTTGACGCCGGTGAGCTATGGTGTGTAGTGAAGCATGTTTAGCTATTCCTTGTAGTTGTAAGAAACTTACTTTATTTGTCACCATGGAGACGAGGATTAGTGATTTAGAAGTAGCTAAAACACTGCAGACTGCGGCTGGACTTTAGCCGCTAGCTAGCTAGCCATGTCTTAAAGCTCCTCTTCCGGTGGTCGTTTCAGTGTTATAACTTCACCTTTATCCTTAGTTTGCTTGTAAGCTTGTAAGTACTCTGTGATTGTGCGCTGCCGAAGATGCTCATCTGCTTGTAAACTAGCACTGACACGACGTGACGAGGACGGGGGCGCGGGGGTTGGTGGGGAGAGGACCGGTACTTTTCAGAGGAGGTATAGTATGGAATATGATTCATTAGTATTGCGGTACTGTACTAATACCGGTATACCATACAACCCTAGTACAGTGTTGGGTTGGTCATTCAGTTAGAACGGGGGTCAGCTTTTTCAAAAATGTATGGAAATGGGAAAAAATGGGGTGAAAAATCAGTTTTTTGTTGTAATATGGTTTATGTAGGAGGACAAACACGACACAAACCTTCCTAATTGTTAGAAGGCCCACCGTTTAATATGTTTGTGTTTATGCTTCACTGATGAGAGTATTTGGCGAGCGCCGTTTTGTTCTACTAAATTCAGCGGCCCTCGAACTCACCGTTGTGTGGACTGTGACTCAACAGTTTTTTTACATGTATAACTTTCTCCCACGCTGCCACAGAAAAACGTGTTTTATTCCACTCCTTCTTTGTCTCATTTTGTCCACCAAACGTTTTATACTGTGCGTAAATGCACAAAAGTGAGCTTTGTTGATGACTTGTGTGGAGTGCTAATCAGGCATATCTGGTCGATGCTAACATGCTATTTAGGCTAGCTGTATGTACATATTGTATAATTATGCCTCGTTTGTATGTATATTTGAGCTCATTTAATTTCCTTTACTCGTGTCCTCTGTGTATTTAATTTATATTTGCATGTCTTGCGACACATTATCTGTATGTAATATTGGCTGCATTTCTGATAGTTGTTTGTGTGCCACGTTGTTCCAGACCACAGCAAACATTACCCAGCTTGCAAAGATGAACATAAATCCATTAGAAGAAGACAGCCTGCCGTTTCCTTAAACTTGGATGCACACATCTATACTTTTAGCCATTCTAAGACAGTAACTTCCAGGAGTTATCTCACCCTCTGAGAAGTTTCACTAATGTTTTCCAATGTTGTAAAAATGTGTAGAATAAATATTACATTTCAACATTTCTGTCAACGAAGATTTGCGTCAGCCTGCGACACACAGTCATTTTGATAGTAGGCTAATATAGCTAATTAGCCACTTACATCATGTGTTGCCTTCATTATTACACTTATATAAGACTTTTAAAGTCATTTTGATAGTAGGCTAATACAAGTAATATAGACACTTACATCATGTGTTGTCACACTTATATATGACTTTTAAAGTCATTTTGATAGTAGGCTAATATAGCTAATAGAGACATTTACATCATGTGTTGCCATCATTATAACTCTTTTATAAGTCTTTTAATTTTTTACTTTTTTGTATTTGTGGTCCAATATGGCTCTTTCAACATTTTGGGTTGCCAACCCCTGAGTTAGTAGTAGTACACTACTTTGACCCATACTCATATACAGTACAGGCCAAAAGTTTGGACACACCTTCTCACTTAATGTGTTTTCTTTATTTTCATGACTATTTACATTGTAGATTGTCACTGAAGGCATCAAAACTATGAATGAACACATGTGGAGTTATGTACTTAACAAAAAAGGTGAAATAACTGAAAACATTTTTTATATTATAGTTCCTTCAAAATAGCCACCTTTGCTCTGATTACTGCTTTGCACACGCTGGGCATTCTCTCAATGAGCTTCAAGAGGTAGTCACCTGAAATGGTTTTCACTTCACAGGTGTGCTTGAAGCTCATTGAGAGAATACCAAGAGTGTGCAAAGTAGTAATCAAAGCAAAGGGTGGCTATTTTGAAGAAACTAGAATATAACTCATGTTTTCAGTCATTTCACCTTTTTTGTTAAGTACATAACTCCACATGTGTTCATTCATAGTTCTGATGCCTTCAGTGACAATCTGCAATGTAAATAGTCATGAAAATAAAAAAAACACATTGAATGAGGAGAAGGTGTGTCCACGCTTTTGGCCTGTACTCTAAATGAACAACCCCCATAGTCAAAAAGGCTATTACACCTTCCTTAGACCTAGCGAACCGCACAATGTTATCACAACTCTGCTCTGCTTTGTGTAAAGAGAATCAACAACATGTAAAAACGGAGAAAGAAACAAGCAGGGTGCAAACACTGTTTAGATGAGAAGGGCAGAAGGAAGGTCTAACTAATAATGCTGCACTTAAGGTAAGAAGGAATTTTCATTCAGTAAAAATGCAATAAAATATTTTAGACCGTTCAAACCCCCCCAAACAAAAACAAAGAACAAAAATCATGATTTTACTCAACAAAACAGACAAAATTTAAAAAACATTTTTGTTCATGAATATTAGAGATGTCTGCTGATATTATCGGACGATAAATGCTTTAAAATGTAATATCGAACATTATCGGTATCGGTTCGGAAATGATCGGTATCGGTTTCAAAAAGTACAATTTATGACTTTTTAAAACGCAGCTGTACGGAGTGGTACACGGACGTAGGGAGAAGTACACAGCGCCAGCGCCAATTAACATTAAAGGCGCTGCCTTTGCGTTCCGGTCCAATCACATAATACCTACAGCTTTTCAAACACAAGTGAATGCAAGGCATACTTGGTCAACAGCCATACAGGTCACACTGAGGGTAGCCGTATAAACAACTTTAACACTGTTACAAATATGCGCCACACTGTGAACCCACACCAAACAAGAATGACAAACACATTTCGGGAGAACATCCGCACCGTAGCACAACATAAATACAACAGAACAAATACCCAGAACCCCTTGCAGCACTAACTCTTCCGGGACGCTACAATATACACCCCTCCCCCCAAACCCCGCCCACCTCAACCTCCTCATGCTCTTTTAGGGAGAGCATGTCCCAAATTCCAAGCTGCTGTTTTGAAGCATGTTAAAAAAAATACTGCACTTTGTGACTTCAATAATAAATTTGTCTGCTGCAAAAACATTATTTTACTACTACTATATTGAGTAAAACATGCTTGAAATTAGAATATCAACTGATGCAAAGCTGTGTCATCAACACTCACAAGTATAAAACTACTTTTTTAAAGTAATAATTTCTTACTTCAAGCATGAAAAAAAAAATCATGATGCCGAGCGCATATCATTATGTGAAGATAATGGCTCTGGCATTTACTTAATTTAAGAATATTTTTCAACATATTGAGCAAAAAGGTCTCTTTTTTTTCTACCAAGAAAAGTGCACTTGTTATTAGTGAGAATATACTTATTTTAAGGTATTTTGGGGTTCATTGAGGTTAGCTAATTTTACTTGTTTCGGAAAGTGTTGACAAGCCAAATGTTCTTGTTGTATTGGCAGATAATTTTGCTTAGTTCAAATAAAACACCCCTCATTTTTGTATTTTTTTTTCTTGTTTTTGAACACTGACTTTTTGCAGTGTACTTGAAGGATAAAATTACGAAATTGGAAAATCAATTGACTGAAAATCAATCAGTTTTATTAATCATATAGCAATACTTTGGAATAACGTTTGTTCGTTAACACAAAATAGCTTTGATGTAGTTAAGTTAATGTTGTCATTTAATCGTAGACTAGCTTCGCTACAGTTCTCCAAAGGATTTGCAAATCATGGTTTTCTGTTTTTATTTACGATTTACACAACGTGGTTTTGTACATTTCACAGCAGTACACTGCAAAAACTGAAATCTAAGTAAGATTAAATATCTCAAATAAGGGCGATATTTGCTTATTTTCTGTGAGATAAGATAATTCTTCTCACTAAGCAGATTTTATGTTAGTGTTTTACTTGTTTTAAGTGTTTTGGTCCTAAATGATCTCAGTAAGATATTACAGCTTGTTGCTGAGATTTGATGACCTATATTGAGTAAAACATGCTTGAAACTAGAATATCAACTGTTGTAAAGCTGTGTCATCAACACTCACAAGTATAAAACTACTTTTTTTTTTAAAAGTAATACTTTCTTATTTCAAGCAGGAACAAAAACAAAATCATGACTTTGACACAATTGTGTCTCATAATTAAAACAGATGAGAGTCAAATGGACTTAGCTGTTTTATTTTCAATGAAACAATAGAACATACATACTCATATAGTAGTACAGTTGGCACAGTACAGTAAACGGACAGTTAATATTTAAAAATTTAACATGTGACATTTCTAACAATTTTGAACAGAAATAGTTCATGCACATTCCGATAAATTCTTCAAAATTACAATTAAAACATTTTTGGCCGGGGTTCCGGGCTGTATATATGCGCACTAATTGACTGAAAGAGCACGCACTTGGCGCGATGATGTCATGTTGTCGATGGAAAAATGCATTTTTAGACAATATGATTTGCCTGAGCGGCTAGTAGACCCCGAGAGTAACAAGCCTTGCCTTGTTGAATTTCCATTAAGAAAGATACATTAGTTTTTAGTATAAGTAAATGTAATGCCGAGCGCATATCATTATGTCAAGATAATGGCACTAGCATTTACTTAATTTAAGAATATTTTTCAACATATTGAGCAAAAAGGTCTCTTTTTTTTCTACCAAGAAAAGTGCACTTGTTATTAGTGAGAATATACTTATTTTAAGGTATTTTTGGGTTCATTGAGGTTAGCTAATTTTACTTGTTTTGGAAAGTCTTGACAAGCCAAATGTTCTTGTTCTATTGGCAGATAATTTTGCTTAGTGCAAATAAAATACCCCTAATTTTTGAATTTTTTTTTCTTGTTTTTGAACACTGACTTTTTGCAGTGTAGTTAAGTTAATGTTGTCATTTAATTGTAGACTAGCTTTGCTACAGTTCTCCAAAGGATTTGTAAATCCTTGTATTCTGTTTTTATTTACGATTTACACAGCGTGCCAACTTCACCGCTTTGGGGTTTTGTACATTTCACAGCAGTACAGATGACTGATTTGATTGCATTGTTTGACTGACTGGCTTCCATGTTGCACATGTCCCCACTTTGACCCTTTGTTTCATATCTGTACTTTCATACAGGCTGGAAGCGGCAGAAGCAGATCAGCGATGAGACAGACTACTCTAGTCTTTGGATGCTTAACGTTGCTTGTCATGATCCAGGATCAAGAGGGGAAGAACCTCAGAGCTTTGGAGGCTCCCTGGTTGACAGGCCCCCGTTCCTATCACCAAAGGTAACATTCAGTATCCTCATATCCTACAATAAAACAGTATTTAACCTTTAATGCTGAGGAATTTGAAAACTGTTGATCAACAAAAACGGATACAGTGAATGCCATTTTATTTAATCGTACTGGATTTACTCAGGATAGGAAGAGCGATAACGTAACAGGATAAGAAATAGTATCTTGCTGCGTCAGTTAGAGTGATGACTATGAGTCTATGATACTGATTAAAAGACAAAGCAAAATGGCCACATTGTTGGTGGCGTGCCTGCTGATCTTAATCTGTCTTATTGATGTTTAAATATTAGTGCTTTGCTATTAATACACATGATGTTTATTATTAAACAATGACAAATGTATTTGAAAAACACAGAAGTTGTGGAGTCATAAGTTATATTGTAGCTTGAGGTTGCATACATGTGTCATGATCCGTGGTCCGGATCATGTTTTGTTATGTTCTGTTAGCTTTGGACTCCCTTAGTCCCTGTTTGTGCACTCCTGGGCAGGGCCGGCCCGTGGCATAGGCCGTATAGGCAAATGCTAAGGGCGCCACGCCAGTGCCACAAATGTTGAGAGAAAAAAAAAAAAAAGTTGGTACTATTATTTCTAAATACAAAAAATAATCCCACGTTAATTAAAATTAACCATTATTTTCTTTAATTTGTGAAACTTGCCAAAATGGCTCTTTGAGAGGTAAAGGTTGCTGACCCCTGGTTTAGACAGAGCGGGTATTATTTTTGTCACAGATTTAATAATTTTCGATTCCATGTTGATTTCTGCATGTGGCTGCAGTGGGCTAGTATATATAAAGCCACCCACACCAGTTTCAAATTAGTTGCCTAATTAATGAATTGGAAAGAAAATGTTATGAGAGTAGCGTATGTGTGTGTGTGGCCCTTTAATAGGTGACAGCATGTGAGGTGAGTGACGTCAGTGAGTGTGTGGGCGAGAGAAGAGAGGGAGCGGTAGCGTGAGTGCTGGCGGGGACTAGTTTGTTTTGTGTTGGATTGGCTGTGTGCAAGCAATCAATAAAGCAAGATTTGCAACTATCGCCAGACTCATCATTCACTCCAAAGTCGTCCGCTGTGGAGACCCACTGCCGGGTAAAGTGAAGGGTGTTGCCCCGAGCATACATCGGCCCTGGAGAAGTGTCTCCCCTGCGCTCTTCGACTACGGTCTGGGAGCAGGAAGCAGGAAAGGTGCAACAAAAAGGAAACATTTATTTTTGATTCATTGCCAATATTGTTTGTTTGTTTTGTATTATTTTGTAGTTTATTGTCAAAATATACACTCCCATTATCCACTTAAATATTTCTAAGATATTTCTTTATTCTTAGACAAGGGATTCCCTTCCGTGATTGGTCATTTCTATGGACACAGAAATGACGTCACCTAATATTCCGTTTACGGCACATAGCAATGTCGTAATTCAGCTCTGAGTGTGACACTTAAGATTCAGTCCTACACTTCGCTGAAAGTGTGAGTAAGACGCTTGATAACTAACTTTTCAGTGCAGCTTTCAGCGAATAATTTCTTTACTCTTAAGTCAACTCTTAGCAGACTTCTTAGGAGTAATTCTAAGATGCTTGATAAATACGGCCCCAGGTCCCAATTATAAGGTTAGTTGAAATTAAACTGTAAAATGTATTTTAAATGACGTACAATATGTGAGAAAAGCCTTAACGTTCCTAATTTTTGATTGTTTCATATGACTATGATCCAAAAGATGATGTGACAAGTAGTTATGAATCCAATTGCCTGTCTGTAGAGGTTGCCCTCCTGTGGGTTCTCCTGACACAAAGATTCTTCTTGTGAGCCCGGCAGTCTGAGGTAACGGTATTTTATTGTCATGCAGGGATTGCTTTCCAGCAATATATTTTCGGACTTTTCAGTCCAGCGTGTCTCAGTTTGTGTGTCTTTCTCGGGCTCCAACTCCCACACCCCGTGTCTTGTACCGGCTGCTGCTAATAAAGGCGACAGGTGATTAGATAACAAGGCCCACCTGGGTCATCTACTCACCTGTCGCTGTCTTCGAGGCCGGTCCTTGCATACTCCGTTTTGCGGCAGGCCCGCAGGCCACGCCCCCCTCCACACTTCTATCGTTTAATAATTTGGTTTCCAAAATGTCATTGTCAGTGGTAATTTCAATTATCAATGCCCACTTTGTAAAATGTGTTCTTGAGCGTTCAAAGACCTTAGGTAGCGCATGATTGTTTGAAAGGTGGCTTTCCAATGACAGCCAGTTTAAAGTATCTTGCACGACTGACAATTGTTGTTCAAGTGTTTTTGAAAAGTTTATTAACATTTGCAAATCGTCTCCTTGTCTTGTCGACAACAAATATGTATTTTCAGCAGTCCTCTTGGCATAAACTGTATTTGTGTTAAGAATTTGAGTTATGGTAGGAATGTGCGCTGGTATCAGTAAATATACGGTTCAACGTTATCAAACACATTATCTTGAATGCAGTGGCAGGCTGTGCGTTTCCCACCTAGGCCTTCAGTGATGTCCAACTTAGTCCGACTTTAATAAATACCCCTCAAAATACCATAATTTATGTCAGCACATGACCAAGGCTGAAGGAAATGCTATACAGAAAAACACTTGTGCACTACTGGGCATTGATGACCACATATCTATATATCCTCACTCTGTTACGTCACTGATTCGCCTCTTTTGAAAAAAAGACTCCAAAACTCCGCAGGCAGAGCTTGTGCCCAAATGCATAAACCTTTCGACCCTCTGCTTTGCAGAATGCAGACTTTCTTACCTACGCCAAAGATGCCATGTTTTTTCCAGGCTTTGTTTGTGTGTATTTTAGCAACATAACTCAAACAGTTATAGATGGAATTTGATTGATTTTTCAAGAAATGTCTAAAAAAAACAATTCCTTGCATCTAATGCACACACACGGCTTACGGCGTTCCACGGCCCCCCACCTTGTTGGCCCCGCGCTGCGTAGAGGATTCTGAGAGATGTAGTTTATTTTCAGACCCGGCCAACGTTAAAGCACCAGAAAAAAAAACTACACTGCAAAAACTGAAATCTAAGTAAGATTAAATATCTCAAATAAGGGTGATATTTGCTTATTTTCTGTCTGATAAGATCATTCTTCTCACTAAGCAGATTTTATGTTAGAGTGTTTCACTTGTTTTAAGGGTTTCGGTCCTAAATTATCTCAGTAAGATATTACAGCTTGTTGATGAGATTTTATGACCTATATCGAGTAAAACATGCTTCAAACTAGAACTGATGCAAAGCTGTGTCATCAACAGTATAAAACTACTTTTTTAAAGTAATAATTTCTTACTTCAAGCATGAAAAAAAAAATCATGATGTATGCATATCATTATGTCAAGATAATGGCACTAGCATTTGCTGAATGCTGAATTTCCCCCAGGGATCAATAAAGTACTTTCTATTCTATTTCTATTTACTTAATTTAAGAATATTTTTCAACATATTGAGCAAAAAGGTCTAATTTTTTTTCTACCAAGAAAAATGCACTTGTTATTAGTGAGAATATACTTATTTTTAAGGTATTTTTGGGTTCATTGAGGTTAGCAAATTTTACTTGTTTTGGAAAGTCTTGACAAGCCGATTTTTCTTGTTGTATTGGCAGATAATTTTGCTTAGTTCAAATAAAATACCCCTAATTTTTGTATTTTTTTTTCTTGTTTTTGAACACTGACTTTTTGCAGTGTACACACCAAGTTTTTGTTTGATACTGTCACGCGTCACGGCATTATTGTGAAGACTTTGACTCCGCAATACCGCAGTATCTGCAATATACTAAATACATATAAATGACGAATGAAATGGCTAATTGAACATTTAACCTAACTTTTTACCTATATTGAAGACTCTCGAGTAGCAAAGAAAGAGGAGGGTAGGGGACTGCCACACAGATTTCAAATTCGTACTTTGCTTTGAGTTTTTTCTTGAATTCTGACCTTCATTATCAAAGTGCCATTGGCAACTTTCTTTGACACCATACTGGGTAATTTTATAGCCGTACTGTACTGTATTGGTACATGACAAGACTCACCAACACGTGGGATTTTGTTTAGGCACTAGGTACACATGCAAACGGACTAGATTGTTAGGCGCAATGTTTAGCTGTGTGATTATTGAAGGGCAAACTTTTTGGCGAGAAATGGGTCGTAGAAAAAAGTGAGGTATCACTGTACTGCTAAAACTGTCGTAGAAAGGGGGTTAACTTCTTAAATCAGCTGAGGGATCTAACAAGTATTTTCCTCAATATATTGAATATAGCGGTGTTTTTCAAACTTTTTTGAGCCAAGGCACATTTTTTGCGTTGAAAAAATCCGGACGCGCACCACCAGCAGAAATAATTAAAAACGAAACTCAGTTGACAGTAAAAAGTCGTTGTCGCAATTGTTGGGTATGACTTTAAACCATAACAACCATGGATCAATATAGCTCTTGTCTCAAAGTAGGTGTACTGTCACCACCTGTCACATCACTCCCTGACTTATTTGGATTTTTTTATGTTCTCCTGTGTGTAGTGTTCCTATTTTGGTGGCTTTTTCTCTTTTTTTGGTATTTTCCTGTAGCAGTTTTATGTCTTCCTTTGAGCAATATTTCCCGCATCTACTTTGTTTCACCAATCAAGGATATTTCAGTTGTTTTTATCCTTCTTTGTGGGGACATTGTTGATTGTCACGTCATGTTCGGTTGTACATTGTGGACGCCGTCTTTGCTCCACAGTCAGTCTTTGCTGTCGTCCAGCATTCTGTTTTTGTTTACTTTGTAGCCAGTTCAGTTTTAGTTTTGTTCTGCATAGCGTTCTCTAAGCTTCAGTGCATTTTATTAGGGGCACTCACCTTTTGTTTATTTTTGGTTCAAGCATTAGACACATTTTTACCTGCACCCTGCCTCCCGCTGTTTCTGACATCTACAAAGCAATTAGCTACCTGCTGCCACCTACTGATATGGAAGAGTATTACACGGTTACTCTGCCGAGCTCTAGACCAGTGGTTCTTAACCTGGGTTCGATCGAACCCTAGGGGTTCGGTGAGTCGGCCTCAGGGGTTCGACGGAGGTCAAAACACACCCGACTCATCGTGTAAATAAAAACTTCTCCCTATCGGCGTATTACGGTTACGGCAACAGCAGAAGTCACACTGATTTGCACTGGAGTATAAGTCGCATTTTTTAGGGAAATTTATTTGATAAAACCCAACACCAAGAATAGACATTTGAAAGGCAATTTAAAATAAATAAAGAATAGTGAACAACAGGCTGAATAAGTGTATGTTATATGACGCATAAATAACCAACTGAGAACGTGCCTGGTATGTTAACGTAACATATTATGGTAAGAGTCATTCAAATAACGATAACATATAGAACATGCTATACCTTTACCAAACAATCTGTCACTCCTAATCGCTAAATCCGATTAAATCTTATAAGTCTAGTCTCTTACGTGAATGAGCTAAATAATATTATTTGATATTTTACGGTAATATGTTAATAATTTCACACATAAGTCGCTCCTGAGTTTAAGTTGCACCCCGGCCAAACTATGAAAAAAAACTGCGACTTATAGTCCGAAAAATACGGTAGTCATTATTAAGTACTTATTAATGCCTTATTCGACATCTAAACCTGACCCTAAACCCTAACCCTAACCCTAACCAAATAACTCTAAATTAAGTCTTTACTTAGAATATGTTCCCCATACTAAAGTGTTACCAAACAACATATACATTTGTCTTGAATTTGGAAAAATAACATTTTATTTTTCACTAAAGAAGGGTTCGGTGAATGCGCATATGAAACTAATGGGGTTCGGTACCTCCAACAAGGTTAAGAACCACTGCTCTAGACAGCACCGACACTCAACAACAACACATCATTTGCAGACTATAATTACTAGTTTGCAAAAAATATTTTTAACCCAAATAGGTGAAATTAGATCATCTCCCACGGCACACCAGACTGTATCTCACGGCACACTATTGTGCCGCGGCACAGTGGTTGAAAAACACTGGAATATAGGAATATATTTTCCCTATTTTGTTGTAGTCATGTTCTCTGCTCTATTCTTTCTTCCATGAATACACGGTCTGTTTACTCCAAAACACTGCCTGTGCTCATACACACATCACAAGACTGTAATCTTCTGACGTGTGTGTATTTATCATCTCATATGACTGTGGAAGAATGATTAATCCTGATTCTCTCCTTCTTGTTTTTTATCTTTTTAAGCACAAGTTCAAGGGCGTAGACTTCAATGGACCGAACGATAGCTCCGAATTTATCCCACCAACTCCAACCTTCCCGGTGTCTCCTCCAACGCCCTATGGTAAGACATCATCACTGTGTTTACATGCACACTATATTCCTGTATTAACCAGGATTTAGTAAACACTCTGAAAACTTTTGAGACACCTGAACAATTTCAGATTAACAATTCGAATCAAATACTTTTCCTGTTTTATTTAAACAATTTGGACCCCTGGCATAAGTTTGTATTAACCCACATTTTAGGTGTATATAAAGTAGGGCTGGGCGATATGGCCTTTTTTTAATATCTCAATATTTTTAGGCCATTTCACGATACACGATATATATCTCGATATTTTGACTTAGCCTTGAATGAACACTTGATGCATATAATCACAGCAGTATGATGATTCTATGTGTCTACATTAAAACAGTCTTGTTCATACTGCATTAATATATGCTCATTTTAAACTTTCATGCAGAGAGAGAAATCACAACTAAGTCAATTGACCAAAACTGTATTTATTAAAGAGTTATTAAAGGCCTACTGAAAGCCACTACTACCGACCACGCAGTCTGATAGTTTATATATCAATGATGAAATCTTAACATTGCAACACATGCCAATACGGCCGGGTTAACTTATAAAGTGCAATTTTAAATTTCCCGCTAAACTTCCGGTTGAAAACGTCTATGTATGATGACGTATGCGCGTGACGTCAATGGTTGAAACGGAAGTATTCGGACACATTGTATCCAATACAAAAAGCTCGGTTTTCATCGCAAAATTCCACAGTATTCTGGACATCTGTGTTGGTGAATCTTTTGCAATTTGTTTAATGAACAATGAAGACTGCAAAGAAGAAAGTTGTAGGTGGGATCGGTGTATTAGCGGCTGGCTGCAGCAACACAACCAGGAGGACTTTGACTTGGATAGCAGACGCTAGCCGCCGACCGCATTGATGATCGGGTGAAGTCCTTCGTTGCTCCGTCGTTGAACAGATGAGGGCTGGCTGGCGTAGGTGGATAGCTAATGTTTTTAGCATAGCTCTGTGAGGTCCCGTTGCTAAGTTAGCTTCAATGACGTCGTTAGCAACAGCATTGCTAAGCTTCGCCAGGCTGGAAAGCAATAACCGTGTAGTTACAGGTCCATGGTTTAATAGTATTGTTGATTTTCTGTCTATCCTTCCAGTCAGGGGTTTATTTATTTTGTTTCTATCTGCAGTTAAGCCCAATGCTATCACGTTAGCTCCGTAGCTAAAGTCCTTCGCCGACGTATTGTCGTGGGGATAAAAGTCACTGTGAATGTCCATTTCGCGTTCTCGACTCTCATTTTCAAGAGGATATAGTATCCGAGGTGGTTTAAAATACAAATCCGTGATCCACAATAGAAAAAGGAGAGAGTGTGGAATCCAATGAGCCAGCTTGTACCTAAGTTACGGTCAGAGCGAAAAAAGACGCGTCCTGCACTGCACTCTAGTCCTTCACTCTCACGTTCCTCATCCACAAATCTTTCATCCTGGCTCAAATTAATGGGGTAATCGTCGCTTTCTCGGTCCGAATCGCTCTCGCTGCTGGTGTAAACAATGGGGAAATGTTAGGAGCCCTTCAACCTGCGACGTCACGCTACTTCCGGTACAGGCAAGGCTTTTTTTATCAGCGACCAAAATTTGCGAACTTTATCGTTGATGTTCTCTACTAAATCCTTTCAGCAAAAATATGGCAATATCGCGAAATGATCAAGTATGACACATAGAATGGATCTGCTATTCCCGTTTAAATAAAAAAATGTCATTTCAGTAGGCCTTTAAGCAGTGGCACAAACATTCATGTCATTTCAAAACAGAAAGCGCAAGATTGTCAGAGACATTTTAAAACAAGCTATTAGTGCACTTTTGTGAATGATTTCACTAACATGACATATCAAAACAACATTAAATTAGAGTGCACTTTTTGAACTGAACACAACTACAATAGTTTAAAACAAATAAAGTGCACTTTTGTGCATGATGTCACACAAGATATTTCAATAACTGTCAAATAAAAATGAGCTGCATAATAGGAAATCAAATAGTGTATGTCCTTCATTATGTGGTAGGTTACTGCGGACGTTATCTCCTTCTGTTGTTGACTATTTTTTTCACACGGTGTTGATGTGGAAATGGTTGCCTCGGCATTTTTTTGGTGTGGCACCGAACGGAGATGTTGACATGGGTTTCCCATTAGGGTTAAGGGTGAGGAGTTAGGGTTGTCCACAATGTACAGTTAGGGTTACGGTTAAGGTTTCTCATTAGGGTTTCAATGTACAGTAAGGGTTAGGATTTTATAACAGGATTTCAATGTACAGTTGTTGATGTTACAATTTTTAATCAGTCTTTTGAATTTATTACTCACTAGCATTATTTAAATGATTAAAAAAACTAATTCGAACAATATCAGTCAACCTACTTGAGATTTAAAACCTGACCCACTTACTCAAAGATCGAGCATCATTACCCACAGACCTATCTAGCCTGTGAATTTTGAGCTAAATTAGGGTTCGGGTTTCCATTAAGAATTCCATGTACAGTTAGTGTTAAGGTTTCCCATTAGAGTTAACGGTTAAAGGCCTACTGAAACCCACTACTACCGACCACGCAGTCTGATAGTTTATATATCAATGATGAAATCTTAACATTGCAACACATGCTAATACGGCCGGGTTAACTTATAAAGTGCAATTTTAAATTTCCCGCTAAACTTCCGGTTCAAAAAGCCTTTGGAGGATGACGTATGCACGTGACGTAGCCAGGGGAACAGAGGTATGGCTTCCCCATTGAATACAATACAAAAAAGCTCTGTTTTCATTTCATAATTCCACAGTATTCTGGACATCTGTGTTGGTGAATCTTTTGCAATTTGTTTAATGAACAATGAAAACTGCAAAGAAGAAAGTTGTAGGTGGGATCGGTGTATTAGCGGCTGGCTGTAGCAACACAACAAGAAGGACTTACTTGGATAGCAGACGCGCCAGCCGATGCTAGCCGCCAACCACATATGTGTTGGGGTGAAGTCCTTCGTCGCGCTGTCGATCGCTGGAACGCAGGTGAGCACGGGTGTTGATGAGCAGATGAGGGCTGGCTGACGTAGGTGGAGCGCTAATGTTTTTATCATAGCTCTGTGAGGTCCGGTTGCTAAGTTGCTAAGTTTGCCTTAGTGTCGTTAGCAACAGCATTGTTAAGCTTTGCCAGGCTGAGAATTATTAACCGTGTAGTTACATGTCCATGGTTTAATAGTATTGTTGATCTTCTGTCTATCCTTCCAGTCAGGGATTTATTTATTTTGTTTCTATCTGCATTTGAGACAGATGCTATCACGTTAGCTCATGCTGAAGAGCTTCGTCGATGTATTGTCGTGGAGATAAAAGTCACTGTGAATGTCCATTTCGCGTTCTTGACTCTCATTTTCAAGAGGATATAGTATCCGAGGTGGTTTAAAATACAAATCCGTGATCCACAATAGAAAAAGGAGAGAGTGTGGAATCCAATGAGCCAGCTTGTACCTAAGTTACGGTCAGAGCGAAAAAAGATATGTCTTTCACTGCATTCTAGTCCGTCACTCTAACGTTCCTCATCCACGAATCTTTCATCCTCGCTCAAATTAATGGGGTAATCGTCGCTTTCTCGGTCCGAATAGCTCTAGCTGCGTTGAAAACAATAGGAAAATATGAGGAAGTGAACAACTGACAACGTCACGCTACTTCCGGTAGGGGCAAGGCTTTTTTTTATCAGAGACCAAAAGTTGCGAACTTTATCGACGTTGTTCTATACTAAATCCTTTCAGCAAAAATATGGCAATATCGCAAAATGATCAAGTATGACACATAGAATGGATCTGCTATCCCCGTTTAAATTAAAAAAAAAAAATTCAGTAGGCCTTTAAAGGTTAGGGTTGTCCTCAATGTAAAGTTAGGTTTAGGGTTTCTCGTTAAGGTTTCAATGTACAGTTGGGTATGTTAAAATATTTTTTCAGACTTTAAAATATTAAAAAAACAACATTACCGATCAACCCACCAAGGTTGTTCAGAGATCAACCATCATACCCCACTGAACTATTCAACCTGCAAGTTTCAAATGACCAAAGAGGAAAAGATCCCTTCGGATTATTCTAGGCGAAAAGTTCAAAAGCCAGCATCTGTGATGGTATGGGGGTGTATTAGTGCCCAAGGCATGGGTAACTTACACATCTGTGAAGGCACCATTAATGCTGAAAGGTTCATACAGCTTTTGGAGCAACATATGTTGCCATCCAAGCAACATACTCATGGACGCCCCTGCTTATTTCAGCAAGACAAGGCCAAGACACATGTTACAACAGCGTGGCTTCATAGTAAAAGAGTGCGGGTACTAGACTGGCCTGCCTGTAGTCCAGACCTCTCTCCCGTTGAAAATGTGTGGCACAATATGAAGCCTAAAATACCACAATGAAGACCCCCGGACTGTTGAACAACTTAAGCTGTACATCAAAAAATTGATCTCCTCAGTTCCCAAACGTTTACTGAGTGTTGTTAAAAGGAAAGGCCATGTAACACAGTGATAAAAATGGCCCTGTACCAACTTTTTTGCAATGTGTTGCAGCCATTAAATTCTAAGTTAATGATTATTTGCAAAACAAAATTAAGTTTCTCAGTTCGAACATTAAATATCTTGTCTTTGCAGTCTATTTAATTCAATATAAGTTGAAAAGGATTTGCAAATCATTGTATTCTGTTTTTTTTTTAACGATTTACACAACCTGCCAACTTCACTGGTTTTGGGTTTTCTAATCCTATCACCAGTCAGAAATCAGCGACATATACAATACATTGTTGTCTGCGTTTTTCATGACTACTTCACAGGGAGCTAAATAGCTAGCCAATCAGAGTTGTGGTTGCTCACTCCCAGAAAAGAACACTGCCCCCTAGTGTTTTGACAGATAATTACAAGTCACATGCTCAACTCCTCCGAAGAGCAATAACAAGACCAAGACGCTGACGGATGGGCGGATGTAATGACTGCATTGTAGCGTAATGAAGCCATTACTAGGACGACACTAAAAATACAAATATTGTAAATATAAAGTGTTTTAAGATGTAAGAAGAAAACAGATGAATCGTTGAACTAAATCAGTGAAGAAGCTGTTAAATGTGTACAAATAACACTAAGCTATTCAACTGATTAGCTTTAACTACCGTATTTTAACAGACTATAAAGGGTACTTAAAATATTTTTTCCCCCTCAAAACTCGACAGTGCGCCTTATAACCCGGTGCGCCTTATGTACGGAATAATTCTGGTTTTGCTTACCGACTTCGAAGCAATTTTATTTGGTACATGGTGTAATGATAAGTGTGACCAGTAGATGGCAGTCAAACATAAGAGATACATGTAGACTGCAGTATGATGGTTGTGTTCCATTGAAAATATACAACATTACACACAGCCTTTAAAAATCTATCAAAATGTTTTAGTAGGACTTTGGTAAGCTATGAAGCCGCACCGCTTGATGGATTGTACTGTGCTTCAACATAGGAGTATTATTATGGTGTGTGTATAAGGTAAGACATTATCTGGTGTTTTGTTTCACAATATTATGCAAAAGCAACTTTTCTTACCTTCTGGTACCTGCTGATCTGTATTTGGGATCTGCATAAGTCCTGAAAAATTGCGCGGGTCCGCCTTTGTAGTCCGTGACAACACCGTAGTTCAGGCCTGGGCAATTATTTTGACTCGGGGGCCAAATTTAGAGAAAAAATGTGTCTGTGGGCCGGTATATCTATTTTTAGGAAAACTAATACAAAACCTCACAATAAAGTTTGATTGAATGCTAAAGATATTATGACAGACCGCCTTAAAAACGGAATGGAATTTTATTTTTTTCTATGAACGCTAAAACCCTGAATATTGACAACATATGAACGTCACACCCCCTCTCAACCGACATATTTTACAATCAAGCCAAATGCAACTAAAATGCAACAAACACAGCAAAATATGAACGTGAAGTGTAAAAAAACAAAAAACATCTACAATCTGATACATCACTAAGCTTTAGAACTTTCTTGTACGAATCTCTTTCCGCGTCTGTCCCTGACACTCGCATTTCGGGCTCTGGAAACACTCTGTGGAAACGCTCCCCACCCACACTGCTTGGTGCCTCGTCTGACCTGTTATGACGTAGATTACCATAGTAACTAGTAGGGTTGTACGGTATACGGGTATTAGTATAGTACCGCGATAATAATGAATCATATTCGGTACCATACCGCCGCTGAAAAGTACCGGTCCGCCACACCTTAAGAGTTTTTGTTAAAATAAAGCCAATAATGCCATTTTTTCTGGTCCCCTTTATTTAGAAAAGTATCGAAAAGTACCGAAAAGTATCAAAAAGTATCAAAATAATATTGGTACCGTATTTCCTTGAATAGCCGCAGGGGCGCTAATTAATTTAAAACCTCTTCTCACTCCTGCGCTTACCAAAAGCATGCGGGATGGGCAAGCGTGCGCTAATTATTTTAAAACCTCTTCTCACTCTGGCGCTTACTTTATCATGAAAAGCACATTTAATAAAAAAAACATTATTATGGTCTTACCTTTACTTATAAATGGTGTCCATGTGCAGCTGCTTCTGATCAAAGGCAGTCTTCCTTATCTTTCTTCAGTTTTAAAAGTCTCTGGAGATATTCCTTTAATTATTACCTCCTGCTTCGATTGAAAGTCCAGTTTAGAAAGCTGTTTTATTTTAGATATGTAATCCTCCATGGTAAAAGTGCAAGCAAACGATCGCTGCTCATGCTTGCTGCTTGATGTCTTATTCTGCAGTACCGGTCTTCTGCAGTACTGGTAGTCGCAAGAAGGATCACTAGCGCCCTCTACCACCAGGAGGCGGGAGTCATTTAATGACTCATATTTGACCCAGCGGAAGTGCCAAGCACACGCTAATTATTTTGCGAAACGAGTTTGACCCGGCTGTAATTCTAGGCAGGCAAATACTATATTCCCGGCGGCAATTCAAGGAAATACGGTATCAGGACACTAGTCAATAAAATATAATGCAAAAGCGCAGATTCCAACCATTGAAATACTTTGTATTGTTCAAGACTGACGGTCATTTGAAAACATCACTGCACATCATAATGGCAGCTACACTTTCCATCTTAAAGGCCTACTGAAAGCCACTACTACCGACCACGCAGTCTGATAGTTTATATATCAATGATGAAATCTTAACATTGCAACACATGCCAATACGGCCGGGTTAACTTATAAAGTGCAATTTTAAATTTCCCGGGGAACTTCCGGTTCAAAACGCCTTTGGAGGATGACGTATGCGCGTGACGTCGCGAGGTCCACGGAAGTGTTTGGACCCTTTTGGACACAATACACAGAGCTCTGTTTTCTTCGACAAAATTCCACAGTATTCTGGACATCTGTGTTGGTGAATCTTTTGAGATTTGTTTAATGAACAATGGAGGCTGCAAAGAAGAACGTTGTAGGTGGGATCGGTGTATGCGGCTGGCTGTAGCAACACAACAAGGAGGACTTTGTTGGATAGCAGACGCGCTAGCGGCAAACTCACCTTGACTCCCTACGTCTCCGGGCCGCCAACCGCATCCTCGATCGCTAGAACGCAGGTGAGCACGGGTGTTGATGAGCAGAGGAGGGCTGGCTGGCGTAGGTGGAGCGCTAATGTTTTTATCATAGCTCTGACGAGGTCCCGTTGTTAAATTAGCGTCGTTAGCAACAGCATTGCTAGGCTTCAACAGGCGTCGAATACACATTAACCGTGTATTTACATGTCCAGTGTTTGGTTCGGTGTCTCCTGATAGTAGTATTGTTGATCTTCTGTCTATCCTTCCAGTCAGGGATTTATTTATTTTGTTTTTATCTGCATTTGAGACAGATGCTATCACGTTAGCTCATGCTAAAGAGCTTCGTCGATGTATTGTCGTAGAGATAAAAGTCACTGAATGTCCATTTCGCCTTCTCGATATAGTATCCGAGGTGGTTTAAAATACAAATCCGTGATCCACAATAGAAAAAGGAGAGAGTGTGGATTCCAATGAGCCAGCTTGTACCTAAGTTACGGTCAGAGCGAAAAAAGATATCTCTTGAACTGCATTCTAGTCCGTCACTCTAACGTTCCTCATCCACGAATCTTTCATCCTCGCTCAAATTAATGGGGTAATCGTCACTTTCTCGCTCCTAATATCTCTCGCTCCATTGTAAACAACGGGGAATTGTGAGCAGCACTACCGCTTGTGACGTCACGCTACTTTCGATAGGGGCAAGTTCTTTTTTATCAGCGAGCAAAAGTTGCGAACTTTATCGTCGATTTTCTCCACTAAATCCTTTCAGCAAAAATATGGCAATATCGCGAAATGATCAAGTATGACACATAGAATGGATCTGCTATTCCCGTTTAAATAAAAAAAAATCATTTCAGTAGGCCTTTAAAGATCTAAACAAATTATTTGGGAATGTCCGGCGGGCCAGATTGAAAAGCTTAACGGGCCGCATGTGGCCTTAATTTGCCCAGGTCTGCCGTAGTCGATAAGTTTCTTCTTTTTCTCTATCTTCTTGTTATGGGACATTCATCCGCCACTGTTGCCATTTCTAATATAAAGTAGTGTAAAGTTCTTACTTCTATCTGTCAGTAAACTCACCATGATAGCACTAAAACATACCGGTGTAGTGAGCTTACATTATTCACCCAAGGAACTTTAGTTATTAGGGACGTTTTTTTCACGGGACACATTTCTTGTTGTTTCCGGATGTGGAGATGCTGCACAATGACTCCTTAAATGCGACCTATAATCCTGTGCGCCTTATATATGAATAAAGATCGAAAATAGACCATTCATCGGCAGTGCGCCTTATAATCCGGTGCGCCCTATGGTCCGGAAAATACAGTACTTTAAATTTTGCAAATGTGGACTTTGAAGGAAACTTTGGAGACGCCTGTTCTCGGTACTGTATTTTATGTTTTGGAATCTTATCGGTTTTCTTTTTCTCTTCCCAGTGAAACACTTTTCTGACTTTTCTCATACCCGGACTGGTGGTCAGTGGGAAAAAGGCAGCTGGACTCAAGGTAAACGTTCTCGGGAGTGTGTGAGCATTTACAGATGCGTTGGTGCCAGCATGTAGACTGGATTTTCTGCTTGGCTGCTGGGGAAGGTTGAAGTGAAACATCCACTGCTGGTGGCTGCCAGACAGGGTTCAAGAGTTGGCTGGAATGTTTTCTTGGCATTACACACATACATGCACACACACACACACACGCACGCACGCACGCACACAGACATAAAAAGTGTGTTTTTTCTACTGTGTGCAATGTGGGTATGGCTTTGGTTTTTGGTCAATCATGTTTAGTAAAAGAAGATAGGTTTTTTCTCTTAAGCGGGTTTCAGTATTTGAGTCTTTCAATGTTAATTCATTGTGTCTTTGTCTTTGAATTTGCTTTTTGTTTTGTTTTGAGGATTGTTTGCAAAGCAGATATTACGATTCACAGAGAACAGTTGATGCTGCACGTCTAATAATAGATTTGGGTGATAAAGGAAGACTTCTACTGACAGGATGTCCACTCGCATCCTGTTCTAGGAGGGGAGTAATATCCTGAGTGTTTCAAGAGTTATGTACCACACACACTGCAAAAAGTCAGTGTTCAAATACAAGAAAAAGAAATACAAAAATTAGGGGTATTTTACTTGAACTAAGGAAAATTATCTGCCAATAGAACAAGAAAATTTGGCTTGTCAAGACTTCCCAAAACAAGTCAAATTAGCTAACCTCAATGAACCCAAACATACCTTAAAATAAGTATATTCTCACTTGTGCAGCCCTTTGAGACACTCGTGATTTAGGGCTGTATAAATAAACATTGATTGATTGATTGACTAATAACAAGTGCACTTTTCTTGATAGAAAAAAAAAAGAGACCTTTTTTCTCAATATGTTGAAAAATATTCTTAAATTAAGTAAATGCTAGTGCCATTATCTTGACATAATGATATGTGCTCGGCATTACATTTCTTGAAACCAGCAAACATACTAAAAACTAGTTTATTTTTCTTAATGGAAAGCCAACCGCTTGTTACTCTCGGGGTCTACTATCCGCTCAGGCAAATCATATTGTCTAAAAATGCATTTTCCCATCGATAACATGACATCATCGCGCCAAGTGCGTGCCCTTTCAGTCAATTAGTGCGCGAGGAATATATATATGTATATATATATATATATATATATATATATATATATATATATATATATATATATATATATATATATATATATATATATATATATGTATATATATATATATATATATATATATATATATATATATATATATATATATATATATATATATATATATATATATATATATATATATATATATATATACAGCCCGGCCCCCAGCCAACATTTTTTTTATTGTAATTTTGAATAATTTACCTGAATGTGCATGAACTATTTCTGTTCAAAATAGTTTGAAATGTCACATGTTAAATGTTTAAATATTAACTGTCCGTTTGCTGTACTGTGCCAACTGTACTACTTTATGAGTACGTATTTTCTTTTGTTTCATTGAAAATAATCTGTTTTAATTATGAGACACAATTGTGTCAAAGTCATGATTTTTTTTGTTCATGCTTGAAATAAGAAATGATTACTTTAAAAAAGTAGTTTTATACTTGTGAGTGTTGATGACACAGCTTTGCAACAGTTGATATTCTAGTTTCAAGCATGTTTTACTCAATATAGGTCATAAAATCTCAGCTACAAGCTGTAATATCTTACTGAGGTCATTTAGGAGCAAAACACTTAAAACAAGTAAAACACTCTAACATAAAATCTGCTTAGTGAGAAGAATTATCTTATCAGACAGAAAATAAGCAAATATCCCCCTTATTTGAGATATTTAATCTTACTTAGATTTCAGTTTTTGCAGTGCAGCTTTTCGGTCGCATCGAAATTCAGTTGAGAGCCTTAAATAACAGTTTCAAACTGGGAATGGTTCATTTAGAACAAGGATGCCCAAGTAACTGGACGCTATGCCATTTCCTCAAGCTATGGAATGGACCGAGGGTCAAAAAGGAGTCAGGATGTTAATCCCGCGTTCAAAAAATCAACGCCGTTAAAGGATCTTATAGTTTACATGTGATAATCGCGTCTCTATTGCCTGTGCATCTCTACCTTAAATGACGATCCGATATGAATCTCGATACAGGGGTTACGATACGATTCACTAACAATACTTTTTAAAACATTACGATTCGATGCGATTCGATGCAGATGGTGAAAAGAAAATTAAATGTATCATGTATCATGTCAGAACAATGTCATGTGTTTATTTTTTAAATAGACACATACAAAGCATGTAATAGTAGAGATGTCCGATAATGGCTTTTTTGCCCATATCCGATATTCCGATATTGTCCAACTCTTAATTACCGATTCCGATATCAACCGATACTGATATATACAGTCGTGGAATCAACACATTATTATGCCTAATTTTGTTGTGATGCCCCGCTGGATGCATTAAACAATGTAACAAGGTTTTCCAAAATAAATCTACTCAAGTTATGGAAAAAAATGCCAACATGGCACTGCCATATTTATTATTGAAGTCACAAAGTGCATTATTTTTTTTAACATGCCTCAAAACAGCAGCTTGGAATTTGGGACATGCTCTCCCTGAGAGAGCATGAGGAGGTTGAAGGGGGCAGGGTTTTTGGGTAGTGGGTAGCGGGGGGTGTATATTGTAGCGTCCCGGAAGAGTTAGTGTTGCAAGGGGTTCTGGGTATTTGTTCTGTTGTGTTTATGTTGTGTTACGGTGCGGATGTTCTCCCGAAATGTGTTTGTCATTCTTGTTTGGTGTGGGTTCACAGTGTGGCGCATATTTGTAACAGTGTTAAAGTTGTTTATACGGCTACCCTCAGTGTGACCTGTATGGCTGTTGACCAAGTATGCGTTGCATTCACTTGTGTGTGTGAAAAGCCGTAGATATTATGTGACTGGGCCGGCACGCAAAGGCAGTGCCTTTAAGGTTTATTGGCGCTCTGTACTTCTCCCTACGTCCGTGTGCCACTCCGTACAGCGGCGTTATAAAAAGTCATACATTTTGCTTTTTGAAACCGATACCGATAATTTCCGATATTACATTTTAAAGCATTTATCGGCCGATAATATCGGCAGTCCGATATTATCGGACATCTCTAATAAAAACAACTTAAATAGTCTTGATTGCTAAAACAAAGCAGGTGCGGAAAATAGCGCTCAAGGAAGACATGAAACCGCAACAGGAAAACACCAACAAAACAGGAAACAACACCAAAATAGGAGCGCAAGGCAAGAACTAAAACACTACACACAGGAAAACACCAAAAAAAACTCCAAATAAGTCACGGCGTGATGTGACAGGTCATGACAGTACACCTACTTTGAGACAAGAGCTATAGTGATGCATGGTTGGTTATTGGTTAAATTCATATCCAATAATTGCAAAAACAACTTTTTATCGCCAATATCGGCTACTGAGTTTCATTTTTTAATGATTTCTGCTTGTAGTGTGCCTCAGGATTTTTTCTATGAAAAAAATGTGCCTTGGTTTAAAAAAGGTTGAAAAACACCGCACTACAGCAGTGTTTTTCAACCACTGTGCTGCGGCACACCAGTGTGCCGTGAGATACAGTCTGGTGTGCCGTGGGAGATGAACTAATTTCACATATTTGGGTTAAAATTTTTTTTTGCAAACCAGTAATTATAGTCTGCAAATGGAATGCTGAGTGTCTAGAGCTTGGCAGAGTAACCGTGTAATACTCTTCCATACCAGTAGGTAGCAGACGGTAGCTAATTGCTTTGTAAATGCAGGTAAAAAGGTGTCTTATGCTTAAACCAAAAATAAAAAAAAGGTGAGTGCCCCTAAGAAAAGGCATTGAAGCTTAGGGAAAGCTATGCAGAACAAAACTAAAACTGAACTGGCTACGAAGTAAACAAAAACAGAATGCTGGACGACAGCAAAAACTTACTGTGGACACAATGTACATCCGAACATGACATGACAAAGCCACCAAAATAGGAGCGCAACACAAGAACTAAAACACTACACACAGGAAAACAGCAAACAAATAAGTCAGGGTGTGATGTGACAGGTGGTGACAGTACACCTACTTTGAGACAAGAGCTATATTGATGCATGCTTGGTTATGGTTTAAAGTCATATCCAACAATTGCGACAATGACTTTTTACTGTCAACTGAGTTTATGATTTCTGCTGGTGGTGTGCCTACGGATTTTTTCAACGCCAAAAATGTGCCTTGGCTCAAAAAAAGGTTGAAAAAAAACACTGCACTACAGTACATACGCTGTCGAGCTAGTTGTGTACGAACAAAACATGAAATAATACTTTACAGATACTGTAATATGAGTGTTCATGTTTTTCAGTCAGTACAGATTGGTGTTCTTTTTTAAATGTGTGAAATACGACAACGCAGACCCCCGGACTGTTGAACAACTTAAGCTGTACATCAAGCAAGAATGGGAAAGAATTCCACCTGAAAAGCTTCAAAAATTGGTCTCAAACGGTAGTTCCCAAACGTTTACTGAGTGTTGTTAAAAGGAAAGGCCATGTAACACAGTGGTAAAAATGCCTCCGTGCCAACTTTTTTGCAATGTGTTGCTGCCATTAAATTCTAAGTTACTGATTATTTGCAAAAAAAAATTCTCAGTTCCAACATTAAATATCTTGTATTTGCAGTCTATTCAATTGAATATAAGTTGAAAAGGATTTGCAAATCATTGTATTCTGTTTGTATTTACTATTTACTCAATGTGCTAACTTCACTGGTTTTGGGTTTTGTTTAATGGTATTTTGATGTATTGTATGCAGCTGAGGGTTGTTTATTGTATATACCTTAGAACAGTGGTTCTTAACCTGGGTTCAATCGAACCCTCTGGGTTCGGTGAGTCGGCCTCAGGGGTTCGGCGGAGACACACCCGACTCATCGTGTAAATAAAAACTTCTCCCTATCGGCGTATTATGGATACCCCCAAACAATGTTCCCTCTAATTTTCCATATGCGTGAGCAAACGCAAAAACTCCTTGAGCATTCAATGGAGCACATGTGACAACATCAGATGAGCACATGCACCGTGGCCACACCAGCAGCACACCCGTCCCAAACCTGACTAAATAACAAGTTAAATGTTTTATTATTATAATCAAATGAGTCATTTCCCTGAGATTATTTTGTAATATAAGTGTTTTGGCCCACTTACAAAGACAATAACAAAAAATATTGGTTTTTCATAATTGGTACCCCTTTCAGATATCGCATTTAGTTCCCACTAAAACATTCACATGTTGCACAATGAGATGTAAACATGGGATCATGTGTACATTCCTGTAACTTTCTGCTTGTGAAATATATCTTTATTAGTATTTACTCAATATAGTAACATAATTTCATGATTAATATTTATAAATTAAGAAAAAAACATTTTATTTTTCACTAAAGAAGGGTTCGGTGAATGCGCATATGAAACTGGTGGGGTTCGGTACCTCCAACAAGGTTAAGAACCACTACCTTAGAAATAGCACAGTGCCAGCAGGAGAAGAAGCATACCATAGTTATTTTCTCAAATGGCTGGGCTGAACTATTTCAAGAAAAACAACGACCCCTCATTCACAGAGACAACTGCTTCCTGTTTACCACTTAAAAGCCAGATGACAGTCTGGGACAGAAACTATTTGCCCCTTTGGGACAGTAATCCTCGACATTAAAAAATTGTTCTTGTCATGTTAACAGTGATTACAGTCATCTCAACTTGACCTGAGGCATGACAATGCTAGAAGTGATAACTGATGACTAGAAAAGTTCCACTGTTTTATCACAAGTACAACTATATTTAATCATTTACCCAAAAGTTAACCTCATAAACAAGTAAAACGCTTGTTTTTTTTAAGATAGCTGACATTATTCGAGTTACATGGACATGTTTATTGATATTGAGCAATTACCACAGGCATAACCCAGAATCTCCTAGTACTGTGTGTATTGTGGTTAGAAAAGGTTAAAGAGTTTTTTTGTGTGAAGTTTTTCTTTGTTTAGAGGTTTTAGCCAAACATTCTCCAGTCTTAATCCTGAAGATGTTCTATATTCTGTATGTATGCCTATCATATCTTCTCAAGCGTTTTAACAAAATGTTGAAAACCTTTAAAATAATCACTCTGTGATTCATTTTAACGCAAAGCATTTAAAGAGTGGCAGAAAAAAAAAAACGTGCATATGCTCTGTGAAAGGAGGACTCCGGAAAGGGAAGGGCTTATCAACAGACCATTTGTATTTGACTAGTTAGGCTAAAAGTCTACAAATAACACTCGAGTAAGAGCCATTTGGGAGAAGAAATAGACTCTTCTTTGGGGTCCAAAACAAATTTTAAAAAAGCTGGACATCCCATCACTCGAGAAACCAAATGCACCAAAACCCTCATAAATATACTCAGTGTTGGCGCTATGAATTTTCAAAATGGGGTCCCAGGCACCCCATCAAGTCAGAAATAATGGGGTCCCACAGTACATTTTTGGGGTCCCACTTTTTTGTAACCGTTTTGAAAACAAATGATAAATGTATGTATTATCCTGTAAAATCTCACATTATATATCGTGTTTTTGTCATGATCCGTGGTCCGGATCATGTTTTGTGTTTTCTGCTAATTTTGGACTCCTTTAGTTCCTGTTTGTGCACCTCTGAGTTGTTACCATAGCTGCTTATTATTTTCACCTGCCTCTTGTGTTCGGGACACTCACCTGTTGCTCATCAGAGACACTATTTAAGCCTGCCTTTGCCGGTCACTCGTCCTGGCTTCTTTGTTTGTGTCACGCTACTATTACGTAAGTTTTGCTTGTCTTTAGTCTGTGCTTCGCAGTAGCCTTAGCTTCAAGTGCGATCGGCACTTTGTTCCGTCGGTTTGTTTTCTGTGTTGTACCTCGTTGAGTGTTTTTTAAGATTAAATCATGTTCCTACCTGCAAGTCCTGTCCGGAGTCATCGGTTTGCATCCTGGGAGAACGAACCTCGCAGTAAGCGGCAACCTCCAAACCGGGACAGTTTTGGAAAAAGGTTGTCATAAATGTTACTTAATTCATCAAAAAAAATAATACAAAAGAAAACACCATTTTATGCATATGTAAATTTGTTCAGTTATAAACATTCAATCACTTTCTTCCTTCCTTCATGGATCTACACTTTTATTTAATAATTCGTAGGTGGATTTATTTCAGTATAACATTTTTTTGCTTCGGTTATGAAATGATGATAATCGAGTGCCAGGGCATACATGCATATGACAAATTTAATTGATCATTCTCACCTGTATGTAGATCATCAGTCGTTTAAAAACCGCCACATCTACACTTTCATTGCAAATAATGCCAACACACTTAGATTTTTGCAAGTTAGTTTCAATGTCATTTAATACAGTGGCACTCAATGCCTCGAGCATTTCATCTCTGGCTTGGTGATGGCCATAAGCTGTGTGTTCCCCTTTAAGAATGGCGGTATGTGGGGTGAGTGACATGTGTAAGTGAGTGGGCGAGTTAGGAGAGTGTTACTAGCATGGTGGATGTCCGGTTGGCTTTGTGGAAAACATAAATAAAGAGTTGAAACTAGAGATGTCCGATAATATCGGACTGCCGATATTATTGGCCGATAAATGTTTTAAAATGTAATATCGGAAATTATCGGTATCAGTTTCAAAAAATAAAATGTATGACTTTTTTAAACGCCGTTGTACGGAGGGAGAAGTACAGAGCGCCAACAAACCTTAAAGGCACTGCCTTTGCGTGCCGGCCCAATCACATAATACCAACGGCTTTTCACACACACAAGTGAATGCAATGCATACTTGGTCAACAGCCATACAGGTCACACTGAGGGTAGACGTATAAACAACTTTAACACTGTTACAAATATGCGCCACACTGTGAACCCACACCAAACAAGAATGACAAACACATTTCGGGAGAATATCCGCACCGTAACACAACATAAACACAACAGAAAAAATACCCAGAACCCCTTGCAGCACTAACTCTTCCGGGACGCTACAATATACACCCCTCCCCCCACCTCAACCTCCTCATGCACTCTCAGGGAGAGCATGTCCCAAATTCCAAGCTGCTGTTTTGGGGCATGTTAAAAAAAATAATGCACTGTGACTTCAATAATAAATATGGCAGTGCCATGTTGGCATTGTTTTCCATAACTTGAGTTGATTTATTTTGGAAAACCTTGTTACATTGTTTAATGCATCCAGCGGGGCATCACAACAAAATAAGGCATAATAATGTGTCAATTCCACGACTGTATATATCGTATCGGTTGATATTAGTATCGGTAATTAAGAGTTGGACAATATCGGAATATCGGATATGGGCAAAAAAGCCATTATCGGACATCTCTAGTTGTAACAAATCGACGGCCTCAACATTCCGACCAAAAAGCGGAACTGTAGGGACCCACAGCCGGGGTAAAGTGGAGGGTGTTACCCCCGACAATATATCGGCCCTGGAGGGAACGTCTCCCTTGTGCTCCTCGACCACGGTCCGGGAGCCGACAAGCAGGAAAGGTGTAACATGATGTTTCTTGGTGCCTGCTGAGGCTGGATCGTAAAGGTGTTCTTTATATTAGTCCGTTTAGTCATACCAAAGACTATAAAAATGGGACCCATTACCTCCCTGCTTGGCACTCAGCATCAAGGGTTGGAGTTGGGGGTTAAATCACCAAAATGATTCCCGGGCGCGGCGCCGCTGCTGCCCACTGCTCCCCAAGGGGATGAGTCAAATGCAGAGGACAAATTTCACCACATCTAGTGTGTGTGTGACAATCATTGGTACTTTAATCTTTAATCTTTAACATGGCGTGCAAAACATATTTCCATCTTCATAGGAAAAGTGGCTCCTGAAGTCGCTTCTTGGGTTTATTGCTCACCATGACGAAAACAATAACACGTGGGAGTCCTAATATCGGAAATGCTGTATTTGTGATCGATAAAACTTTCGGCGAACCAAAATTTAAGAAATTGTATACCGGAAAGTTCATTACTTTGAAGTCGACCAATAAAAACGCAATAAACGGGGAAGGAAAGTTGACTCGGCAAATATAAACAAAACACAGTTTTGACAAGGATAAGGCAGGGTCGGTAAAATAAAAATAAAAATCCGCGTCCCAGGGGACACGCGGACTTCTGAAAATTTCTGATTTCAATGCGTAAAAAGACACAAAAAGTGTGTTACGCCAACACTGTATACTGTGTCTACATCTTAATCAGAACATAAACAACAGTAAGTGTTATCTCATCAGACTGACAATCTTTCTTAGGCCGTCATAGGAACGCTGCACATTCCCTGATAAAAGTACCTAAAAGTGGGATAAGACCCCATAAGATTCCTTGGAACTTTTCATGAGCGGGTTGTTTCGATTGTTTGGACGACGACTGTTTTTCAGGCGTACTTACACTCAGCATTGTTTACTTGTCCCATCACTTTTATTCTGCTGTTTTACTGCAATTTCTCTGACTTATTAGGAATTGGTCTGATGTTTTTTTTTTTTGCACATACACTATATTGCCAAAAGTATTTGGCCACCCATCCAAATGATGAGAATCAGGTGTCCTAATCACTTGGCCCGGCCACAGGTGTATACAATCAAGCACTTAGGCATGGAGACTGTTTCTACAAACATTTGTGAAAGAATGGGCCGCTCTCAGTGATTTCCAGCGTGGAACTGTCATAGGATGCCACCTGTGCAACAAATCCAGTCGTGAAATTTCCTCGCTCCTAAATACAAACCCCGTTTCCATATGAGTTGGGAAATTGTGATAGATGTAAATATAAATGGAATACAATGATTTGCAAATCATTTTCAACCCATATTCAGTTGAATATGCTACAAAGACAACATATTTGATGTTCAAACTGATAAACATTTATTTTTTTGCAAATAATCATTAACTTTAGAATTTGATGCCAGCAACACGTGACAAAGAAGTTGGGAAAGGTGGCAATAAATACTGATAAAGTTGAGGAATGCTCATCAAACACTTATTTGGAACATCCCACAGGTGAACAGGTGGGTGCCATGATTGGGTATAAAAGTAGATTCCATGAAATGCTCAGTCATTCACAAACAAGGATGGGGCGAGGGTCACCACTTTGTCAACAAATGCGTGAGCAAATTGTTGAACAGTTTAAGAAAAACCTTTCTCAACCAGCTATTGCAAGGAATTTAGGGATTTCACCATCTACGGTCCGTAATATCATCAAAGGGTTCAGAGAATCTGGAGAAATCACTGCACGTAAGCGGCTAAGCCCGTGACCTTCGATCCCTCATGTTGTACTGCATCAACAAGCGACATCAGTGTGTAAAGGATATCACCACATAGGCTCAGGAACACTTCAGAAACCCACTGTCAGTAACTACAGTTGGTCGCTACATCTGTAAGTGCAAGTAAAAACTTTCCTATGCAAGGCGAAAACCGTTTATCAACAACACCCAGAAACGCAGTCGGCTTCGCTGGGCCTGAGCTCATCTAAGATGGACTGATACAAAGTGGAAAAGTGTTCTGTGGTCTGACGAGTCCACATTTCAAATTGTTTTTGGAAACTGTGGACGTTGTGTCCTCCGGAACAAAGAGGAAAAGAACCATCCGGATTGTTATAGGCGCAAAGTGGAAAAGCCAGCATCTGTGATGGTAAGGGGGTGTATTAGTGCCCAAGACATGGGTAACTTACACATCTGTGAAGGCGCCATTAATGCTGAAAGGTACATACAGGTTTTGGAGCAACATATGTTGCCATCCAAGCAACGTTACCATGGACACCCCTGCTTATTTCAGCAAGACAATGCCAAGCCACGTGTTACATCAACGTGGCGTCATAGTAAAAGAGTGCGGGTACTAGACTGGCCTGCCTGTAGTCCAGACCTGTCTCCCATTGAAAATATGTGGCGCATTATGAAGCCTAAAATACCACAACGGAGACCCCCGGACTGTTGAACAACTTAAGCTGTACATCAAGCAAGAATGGGAAATAATTCCACCTGAGAAGCTTTAAAAATGTGTCTCCTCAGTTCCCAAACGTTTACTGAGTGTTGTTAAAAGGAATGGCCATGTAACACAGTGGTGAACATGCCCTTTCCCAACTACTTTGGCACGTGTTGCAGCCAAGAACAACATTTCTCAACAAGCTATTGCAAGGAATTTAGGGATTTCACCATCTAAGGTTCGTAATATCATCAAAAGGTTCCGAGAATCTGGAGAAATCACTACAAGGCCGAAAACCAACATTGAATGCCCGTGACCTTCGATCTCTCAGGCGGTACTGCATCAAAAAAACGACATCAGTGTGTAAAGGATATCACCACATGGGCTCAAGAACACTTCAGAAAACCACTGTCAGTAACTACAGTTGGTCGCTACATCTGTAAGTGCAAGTTAAAACTCTCCTATGCAAGGTGAAAACCGTTTATCAACAACACCCAGAAACGCAGTCGGCTTCGCTGGGCCTGAGCTCATCTAAGATGGACTGATACAAAGTGGAAAAGTGTTCTGTGGTCTGACGAGTCCACATTTCAAATTGTTTTTGGAAACTGTGGACGTCGTATCCTCCAGACCAAAGAGGAAAAGAACCATCCGGATTGTTATAGGCACAAAGTTAAAAAGCCAGAATCTGGGGTGGTATGGGGGTGTATTAGTGCCCAAGACATGGGTAACTTACACATCTGTGAAGGCGCCATTAATGCTGAAAGGTACATACAGGTTTTGGAGCAACATATGTTGCCATCCAAGAAACGTTACCATGGACGCCCCTGCTTATTTCAGCAAGACAATGCCAAGCCACGTGTTACATCAACGTGGCTTCATAGTAAAAGAGTGCGGGTACTAGACTGGCCTGCCTGTAGTCCAGACCTGTCTCCCATTGAAAATGTGTGGCGCATTATGAAGCCTAAAATACCACAACGGAGACCCCCGGACTGTTGAACAACTTAAGCTGTACATCAAGCAAGAATGGGAAAGAATTCCACCTGAGAAGCTTAAAAAATGTGTCTCCTCAGTTCCCAAACGTTTACTGAGTGTTGTTAAAAGGAAAGGCCATGTAACACAGTGGTGAACATGCCCTTTCCCAACTACTTTGGCACGTGTTGCAGCCAAGAACAACATTTCTCAACAAGCTATTGCAAGGAATTTAGGGATTTCACCATCTAAGGTTCGTAATATCATCAAAAGGTTCCGAGAATCTGGAGAAATCACTACAAGGCCGAAAACCAACATTGAATGCCCGTGACCTTCTATCTCTCAGGCGGTACTGCATCAAAAAAACGACATCAGTGTGTAAAGGATATCACCACATGGGCTCAAGAACACTTCAGAAAACCACTTTCAGTAACTACAGTTGGTCGCTACATCTGTAAGTGCAAGTTAAAACTCTACTATGCAAAGCGAAAGCCATTTATCAACAACACCCAGAAATGCCGCCGGCTTCGTGGGCCCGAGGTCATCTAAGATGGACTGATGTAAAGTAGAAAAGTGTTCTGTGGTCTGACAAGTCCACATTTAAAATTATTTTTGGAAACTGGACGTTGTGTCCTCCGGAACAAAGAAGAAAAGAACCATCCGGATTGTTATAGGCGCAAAGTTGAAAAGCCAGCATCTGTGATGGTATGGGGGTGTATTAGTGCCCAAGGCATGGGTAACTTACACATCTGTGAAGGCACCATTAATGCTGAAAGGTACATACAGGTTTTGGAGCAACATATGTTGCCATCCAAGCAACGTTACCATGGACGCCCCTGCTTATTTCAGCAAAACAATGCCAAGCCACGTGTTACAACAGCAGGGCTTCATAGTAAAATAGTGCGGGTACAAGACTGGCCTGCCTGTAGTCCAGACCTGTCTCTCATTGAAAATGTGTAGCGCATTATGAAGCCTAAAATACGACAACGAAGACTGTTGAACAACTTAAGCTGTACATCAAGCAAGAATGGGAAATAATTCTACCTGAAAAGCTTCAAAAAGTGGTCTTTTCAGTTCCCATACGTTTACTGAGTGTTGTTAAAAGGAAAGGCCATGTAACACAGTGGTAAAAATGCCCCTGTGCCAACTTTTTTGCAATGTGTTGCTGGCATTAAATTCTAAGTGAATGATTATTTGCTTTCTTGTCTTTGCAGTCCATTCAATTGAATATAAGTTGAAAAGGATTTGCAAATCATTGTATTCTGTTTTTATTTACGAATTACACAACGTGCCAACCTCACTGGTTTTGGGGGTTGTAATCTATTATTTTTGTATTCAGATAAATACAAAATTATTCTATGAAAATGCATTGAAAATACTGGCACACCCATTGTTTGTAGCAGCAGATGGTAGGAGTAGACACATATGCCCTGACAGAGGATTATAGAAACACACGGATGAAGCCCCCGCCTAAACAACCACCATGACTGCCACACTCCTTTCTCTGTAGTCCATAAAAGGCCACATGCAACCTCTGACCTTCTTGCAATCCATTCCCATTGGTGCAAAGTCTTTGCCCAGAATGAACAATCCTCAATGGTCAGTCAGGGGAAGGGGAAGGAGGGAGGGTATGAAGAGTGCGGAGGTGGGGGCATTCTCTACCTCTCCCTCCCCTTCGTGGTGTCCCTCCCCCCATGGAAAGACAGAAGTCGAGCAGTGTCATAACAAGCCTATTTTTCCATCAGTGGGACAAAGACATTGGCCATGGCGATGCAACACACTGACAGAGCTTGAGTGAGACAGGGTCCGGGTTGTTTTTAGCATACTAAAGTGAACCGGAGAAGAAGAAAGTGGAGTTATACCAAGTATAATGGGACTGTTTCATTCCCACTGGAAGCTAGAGCATACAACATAGGGGCCGGAACATACACATGAGGAAGAGATCAGTGGGCAAACAGGAAACATCTTATTTTGGAAAAAAAAGGCAGCATCATGACCGCATCTTTTGGTATGTACATGCTCTTATATCTCTGCGTTTTGGTTCTTTAACTCTCTCTTGGGCTGTTAATGCCAGAGATTACGTGCACAATGAAATATCCCTCACTTTTCCAAGTCTGCAGACATATTTTGCAGGTATTTATTATCAAAACTCACCTGGAAACCCCATTGAGGTAAGGGGGTTTGTATGTCCAGGTGAGAAATGTTGTGTCGGTATTTTTTTTGTACATAACTTACCGTTCGATAAACAGCGAAAAGCTAGCAGGAGTCATTGCCAGCTATAGTGCCAAGGTGAAGTCAGAACCTGGAGACTTTTTCCATTGTTAAAGTTTCCTGTCCCGGTGACATACGTAAGCGTACAAAAACAAGAAGTGTTCCGCCATTGTTCGGTCGAGAACAGGACCAGCTGGAGGCATCTCTACCACTTACCAGCCACACAAATGCAATCATGCTGCCCTCTGTATTGGGGTCCAGCGGTTTCACGTATAAAAGTGGCCCCTGTGCATCCTTCAATTATTTTGTATTTTATGTACCATATTTTTCGGAGTATAAGTCGCACCTGCCGAAAATGCATAATAAAGAAGGAAAACAACATATATAAATCGCACTGGAGTATAAGTCGCATTTTTGGGGGAAATGTATTTGATAAAACCCAACACCAAGAATAGACATTTGAAAGGCAATTTAAAATAAATAAAGGCATAAATAACCAACTGAGAACGTGCCTGGTATGTTAACGTAACATGTTATGGTAAGAGTTATTCAAATAACTATAACATATAGAACATGCTATACGTTTACCAAACAATCTGTAACTCCTAATCGCTAAATCCCATGAAATCTTATACGTCTAGTCTCTTACGTGAATAAGCTAAATAAAAAATTATTTGATATTTTACGGTAATGTGTTAATAATTTCACACATAAGTCGCTATGAAACTATGAAAAAAAACTGCGACTTATAGTCCGAAAAATACGGTAAATACACATATTAACATCTTTTTCTGTTTTAAAAAAACAGAACATCAAAGTATCATATGTATAGTATGTAGGGGTGTAACGGTACACAAACATTTCGGTTCGGTACGTAACTCGGTTTAGAGGTCACGGTTCGGTTCATTTTCGGTACAGTAAGAAAACAACAAAATATACATTTTTTGGTTGTTTATTTACCAAATTTGTAAACAATGGCATAACATACATATACACACAGGGTCCATTGCCAGGGTTAATGTGGTCAACATATATAAAATAAAAACTAAATAAGATAAGGCTCAGAATGGTTTCTTAACAAAACCTTTCTACATATAAAGTGCTTTTTTTGATTGATTGATTGAGACTTTTATTAGTAGATTGCACAGTACAGTACATATTCCGTACAATTGACCTATAAAAGGTAACACCCGAATAAGTTTTTCAACTGGTTTAGGTCGGGGTACACATTAATCAACATTAAACTGCCTCAAGTTGTTGCTCAGATTAAATAAAATGACAAAACTTTTCTTCAACATATAAAAAGTGCAACATTAAACACTTTCAAGTCAACTCAGCTTTAGATTAACTTTTCTTCCCCCCCCCCCAGCCTGGCTAACTTGGCAGTAAGAGGATATATGGGCTCATTGTTCTTCCACCATAGAAGTGGGTCAAAATGTAGTTTCTAATGCAATATGGTCTTAAATCTGCTACTATAAAAACATTTGTTATTGCTTTAGCCCTGCCTGACTCGCCGAGGAGAGGCTGCCTGAATGCGGTGGTGACGCTTCAAATGGGTTAGCGTGTTTGACGTGTTGTCAGAAGCAGCTGCTGAACAATGTCGGCAAACCTCCGTCCTCCATTGTTGTATCACACCGCGAGCCGAAATGTTCCCAAACGGGAGATCTTAACGAGGCAGGAGGGTCTTCCAGCTCTGGCTTTTATATGTTGTCGTAGCCTGGTCGCTGCTAGCATGCCGTGTGTTGTGCCTCGGTGTGCATTGTTTACACAACGTGCGGTACGCTACTTAATATGTCCGTGTGGAAACTCGTTCGGTACACCTCCGAACCGAACCGAAACCCCCGTACCGAAACGGTTCAATACAAATACACGTACCGTTACACCCCTAATAGTATGGTTGTCATGATCCGTGGCCAGGATCATGTTTTGGTATTTTCGGTTAGTTTTGGACTCCCTCAGTTCCTGTTTTGTGCACCCTTGAGTTTGTTTTGGTTGCCGTGGTTGCTTATTGTTTTCACCTGCCTCTGATTGGTGTTTGGGACGCTCACCTGTTCCCCGAGCACTAATCAGAGGCATTATTTAAGCCTGCCTTTGCCAGTCAGTCGGCCTGGCTTCTTTGTTTGCTTATGCTACAGTTACATGAGTATTCCTTGTCTTTTTGCCTATGCTAAGTGTTAGCGTTTGCTTCGAGTGCGATCGGCACATTTTTCCTCTGGCTTGTTTTCAGTTTTTGGTACTTGTTTGAGTCCTACAAATAAATCATGTTCCTACCTGCACGTCCTGTCCGGAGTGGTCCGTCTGCATCCCGGGGGAACGAGATTTTGCTCATTGGCCCACTGAGACATGTCTGAGAACCGAGTTTACTGACGTTGGATGAGTAGATCTTTGTTCAAGGTTATGGCTGAAGTCGGAAAATGTCCTTCACAGCATCAGTTAGGCTTACAAGACCTGCAAGTATTTTATGTAGCATAACATCGATTGTCTCACATGGTGTCTGTAGCATAATAGTACGTCATGATCCCATCGAGTACAATAACATGTGTAAAATCAGTTTAGACTGAATCACAGACGTCGTGTCCTCCAGAACAAAGAGGAAAAGAACCATCCGGACTGTTATAGGTGTAAAGTTGAAAAGCCAGCATCTGTGATGGTATGGGGGTGTATTAGTGCCCAAGACATGGGTAACTTACACATCTGTGAGGGCACCATTAATGCTGAAAGGTACATACAGGTTTTGGAGCAACATATGTTGCCATCCAAGCAATGTTATCATGGACGCCCCTGCTTATTTCAGCAAGACAGTGCCAAGCCATGTGTTACAACAGCGTGGCTTCATAGTAAAAGAGTGCGGGTACAAGACTGGCCTGCCTGTAGTCAAGACCTGTCTCCCATTGAAAATGTGTGGTGCAATATAAAGCCTAAAATACCACAACGGAGACCCCGGACTGTTGAACAACTTAAGCTGTACATCAAGCAAGAATGGGAAATAATTCCACCTGAAAAGCTTCAAAAATTGGTCTCCTCAGTTCCAAAACGATTACTGAGTGTTGTTAAAAGGAAAGGCCATGTAACACAGTGGTAAAAATGCCCCTGTGCCAACTTTTTTGCAATGTGTTGCTGCCTTTAAATTCTAAGTTGATGATTATTTGCAAAACAAATTAAGTGTCTCAGTTCGAACATTAAATATCTTGTCTTTGCAGTCTATTCAATTGAATATAAGTTGAAAAGGATTTGCAATTCATTGTATTCTGTTTTTATTTACGTATTACACAACATGCCAACTTCACTGGTTTTGGGTTTTGTAGAAGCATTCCAGAACGGGTTACAAAGGGTCCTAATATGGCTGTGGACATATGCGTAACATATTGCATCATTGCCAATTGTATTGTTTTGTCAAAACTATTGTCAAAATGTACTAAACACTTATTCTTCTGCTGTTTAGATACTTTGCTATAGTTTTGGGCGATACTACAATTTGGGTATTCGATCCATTACCAAGTAGTTACAGGAGCAGTATTGGTCATACCAATGTTGATACTTCAAATGTTCTATATCATAGTATGATTACATTTTCAAAAACATATGACTGTGGTGTAACAACATCAAAAACTATAACAATTATTTCTTAGTATTAGCTTTGATTTGAAATATTTGGATTTTGCCCTCAATGTCCTTCTGGTCCAGGGACTCAGTTCCTGAGTTTGTAAACAATAACAAAAACGACAAAAGATTTTGAATAACAAAAAATATTGATCCCTAACCACTTTGGTATCGACCTGATGCTATATTGGCGATATTTGTATCGATCTGCACACCTTTGTTTACATTCAAGAGCTCAAGCTTGCAGTTAGCGGTTAGCATATCCTCCTACGGAGTGTAGTGTACCACCTTTAGCTATTCCTTCGTCCTCCAGGGATGATACTCGTAAGAGACAGGGTTTTTTTTTGCCGCCATTTAGATTAAGATTAAGATTAAAGATTAAAGTACCAATGATTGTCACACACACACTAGATGTGGTGAAATTTGTCCTCTGCATTTGACCCATCCCCTTGGGGAGCAGTGGGCAGCACCGGCGCCACGCCCGGGAATCATTTTGGTGATTTAACCCCCAACTCCAACCCTTGATGCTGAGTGCCAAGCAGGGAGGTTATGGGTCCCATTTTTATAGTCTTTGGTATGACTCGGCTGGGATTTGAACTCCAACCTACCGATTTAGGCGATGATTACTGACTGAGAAGCAGTTTTGCACTGTGGAGGGACATTAGCCAAGGACATGTTTGTTCGCTTGACACTGTTAAATTTGCAGGATGCAACTAGAATGCGTCTTCCAAAAACATTATCATAGAAGAATGGTATTAAAAGCTCTATCGTCGGCCACATTTATGTCATTTATATTGTATATTGTCTATAAAGCGCAACCCTACTTGTCAGTAGAATCTGGTAATAATATAGAAAAAAGATATGCATACATCTCATTGGACTATAAGAGAGAGTACTGTAGTATTGTACTACTTAAGTGACTGGTGCTCCATCCATATCAAATTAAAACATCTCTAGTAACATAATATTATGTCAGACCCACTCGACATCCATTGCTTTCGGTCTCCCCTAGAGGGGGGGGGGGGGTGTTACCCACATATGCGGTCCTCTCCAAGGTTTCTCATAGTCATTCACCGACGTCCCACTGGGGTGAGTTTTTCCTTGCCCGTATGTGGGCTCTGTACCGAGGATGTCGTTGTGGCTTGTGCAGCCCTTTGAGACACTTGTGATTTAGGGCTATATAAATAAACATTGATTGATTGATTGATAGACAAAATATTCTGTCTATAGAGGGTGTTTATTTCAGTTTCAAAGTATAGATGCAAGACACGTATGCCAATTGTTGTATACGTTTCAAGCTGTGGACAAGAAAAATTAGATACTGGGATTTAAGGACATTTTAATGTGTATTATATGTGTATTATTATGTGATTGAAAAATCTTAGTGCCTCCCTGTAACTCAGATAATTGTATAAACTATGTAAGTCACTGGAGCTACTGGACTTTCTTTGCAAGAAAAAGTGATGATTACTTCACCATATGGACAACATCTGGAAGAACTTTCCTTGGAATATAGATCTCGAGAATAGAATTTGAAAGTAATTTTTGTTTCGGCATCAACATAGCCATCACAGTCACTACCTAACCTGGGTAAAGGATAATGACCATGCTTTGCTATTTGTAAAGTTTATATGACATCTACTTACAAGTCAAACTCCTAAATTGTGCAAAAGTTAATTCCATCCATCCTTTCATTCATTCATTTTAGCAATTCAACTTCAAATGTGAAACTATTGTGATATAATCTCATTACATGCAAAGTGATACATGTGAAGAATTTATTTGGTCTAATTTTGAGGCTTACAGTTTTTGAAAACCTGTTCTTCTTTAGCTGTAATCCATAATCATCAAAATTATATCAAAAGAAAGCTTGAAATATTTTGCTGGAAAAACGAACCTTTATATTAAAACAATATTATAATGTTCTAGATTTACCTGTATACACGCTCATTAACATCAATCTGTCACAGTAAGGTCAATATTATACAAAACCCAAATCCAGTGAAGTTGGCACGTTGTGTAAATCGTAAACAAAAACAGAATACAATGATTTGCAAATCCTTTTCAATTTATATTCAATTGAATAGACTGCGAAGACAAGATATTTAATGTTCCAACTGAGAAACGTCATTTTTTTTTGCAAATAATCATTAACTTAGGATTTAATGGCAGCAACACGTTGCAAAAAAGTTGGCACAGGGGCAATTTTACCACTGTGTTACATGGCCTTTCCTTTAAACAACACTCGTTTGGGAGCTGAGGAGATCAATGTTTGAAGCTTTTCAGGTGGAATTCTTTCCCATTCTTGCTTGATGTACAGCTTAAGTTGTTCAACAGTCGTATTTTAGGCTTCATAATGCGCCACACATTTTCAATGGGAGACAGGTCTGGACTACAGGCAGGCCAGTCTAGTACCTGCACTCTTTTAATACGAAGCCAGACTATTGTAACACGTGGCTTGGCATTGTCTTGCTGAAATAAGCAGGGGCGTCCATGATAACGTTGCTTGGATGGAAACATGTTGCTCCAAAAGCTGTGTGTACCTTTCAGCATTAATGGTGCCTTCACAGATGTGTAAGTTACCCATGCCTTGGGCACTAACACACCCCCATACCATCACAGATGCTGGCTTTTGAACTTTGTGCCTATAACAGTCCAGATGGTTTCTTTTCCTCTTTGGTCTGGAGGACATTATGTCCACAGTTTCCAAAAACAATTTGAAATGTGGACTCGTCAGACCACAGAACACTTTTGCACTTTGCACCAGTCCATTTCAGCAAAGTCGGCGCGTTTCTGGGTGTTGTTGATAAATGGCTTTGGCTTTGCATAGTAGAGTTTTAATTTGCACTTACAGATGTAGTGACGAACTGTAGTTACTGAAAGTGGTTTTCTGAAGTGTTCCTGAGCCCATGTGGTGATATCCTTTACATACTGATGTCGCATTTTGATGCAGTACCGCCTGAAGGATCGAAGGTCACAGGCTTAGCCGCTTACGAGCGGTGATTTCTCCAGATTCTCTGAACCTTTTGATGATATTACGGACCGTTGATGGTGAAATCCCTAAATTCCTTGCAATAGCTCGTTGAGAAATGTTGTTCTTAAACTGTTCAACAATTTGCTCACGCATTTGTTAACAAAGTGGTGACCCTCGCCCCATCCTTGTTTGTGATTGACTGAGCATTTCATGGAAGCTGCTTTTATACCCAATCATGGCACCCACCTGTTCCCAATTAGCCTGTTCACCTGTGGGATGTTCCAAATAAGTGTTTGATGAGGAATCCTCAACTTTCTCGGTCTTTTTTGCCACTTGCGCCAGCTTTTTTGAAATTCCAAATGAGCTAATGTTTGTAAAAAATAACAATGTTTTCCAGTTCCAACGTTAAGTATCTTGTCTTTGCAGTCTATTCAAATTAAAAATAGGTTGAAAAGGATTTGCAAATCATTGTATTCTGTTTTTATTTACAATTTACACAACGTGCCTACTTCACTGGTTTTAGGTTTTGTACTTTCCTAATACTTTTCTTATCCTTCACACTTCTATCTCTCTACCGGTTGGTACTCCTCACTACTGTACTTGCATTGTGGCCCCGAGCCAGTAAAAGTGTTCTGTACAAACAAACACCAAGTGAGGGCAGAGGAATGTGGTTGACACATGCCTACTAGACTTGACAGCTTGAATAGAAGCTGGCAGGAATGCACTGCATTTCTGAGCTCAACTGACTTTTACTGAATGCCAGAAAACTGACAACATTCTAATGCAGTGCTTCATCTTAGGTCACAGACCAGGGGTGTTCAAAGTGGGGCCCAGCGGCCATTTGTGAACAGCCGCTATTTTTTTCAATTGGCCCATGATGTATTGTAAACACAAAATAAACTCGTTCCGGAGTAAAAAATTATGCAAAAAACTATTTAAAAATGGATCCAGTCCAAATCTGTTCAAAAATGTGACCGGAAAAAAAAAAAAATCCTAAAAGGCTGATGTCCTCTGCGTCTTGCTGTGTATTAGTTCCTCTCAAAAAGGAGCAGAGCGATTCCCCGGGAACATGCTTTATCAGTATCATGCTACAAACCCCGCTTCAAAAAGCTGTGCACTAAAAAATGTGCTCATTGCAGCCATTATTGCAGACTTACTAATTTTCACGCATTGTTTTATTCATTTTTGTTTTGTAGGTTAAAGTGTTTTATATACTGAGTTATTATCACTGATCAATTTGAATGTATCATAATTATCTATTGAGTCTATTTAATTGTATTTTTCAGTACCAAATACTTGAAGTCGGTCAAAAAAATGTTATAGTTTAAAAAATTATACAATTTTTTAGTGACTTTCAGGCAAATTGATGCACTTTAAGTCTTTTCCCCTTAATCACTAAAAAACACAATTTATAAAGTTATTCTTCGTTGCAAATTGATCTATAGTTATTTTTCTTTTGTTTTCCTTAACTCTAAAGCAGGGGTGTCAAACGTACGGCCCGAGGGCCGGATCAGGCCCGCGAACAGGTTTTATCCGGCCCGAGGGATGAGTTTGCTATGTATAAAAATTAACCTGAAATTTTTGAATGACATAAACAGCTGTTCTAAATGTGTCCACTGGATGTCGCAATAGGAATTCTTTGTATCTTTGTAGATGATGCTACATATGTAAAAAAAACAACAAAAAAACACATGATGTTAGTACATCAGTCGAAGAAAATGATCAAACTACATAAATAACATACTGTAATTTGATTTTGATATAATTTTTTTCATCTCGATAGATTGAAAATGAACACCAATGAGTTGAATGATGAACCTTATCACATAATTTATTCAGAAAATATAAACAACGACAAATAAAGATAGTATAATATTAACCGCAACATTTAAGTGTAAAAAAACAACAACATTATGATTTGTACAATTTCAGAATTTGCTTGTTCTATTTTTAAACAAAGAAAACTATCTGAAGTTGTCTTTATTTTTAAGTTTTCGTGCTGTGATTTTACCAGCCCGGCCCACTTGGGAGTAGATTTTTCTCCATGTGGCCCCCGATCTATAATGAGTTTGACACCACTGCTCTAAAGGCTTAGTTGGCCACATGCGTGGACAGCACCTTTTAGCTCTTATTTCCAAAATTGTGTACACTACTGAATTGGGGTCTTATGTGCTTATGTGGACACTTATACTGCCATCTAGTGGTGTCAGAAGAGTATAACATACAATGGAATTTGGAAAAAAAAGTGTAAAAATAAGAATTAGCATGTCACTAAACATGAAGTACACATTTGTTACTTATGGACTAAGTAAATCCTATTAAAAGATGATTTTTAGTTTTTATTCTAATTAGGGTCCATTAAGCCCAAATAGCAAAAAGAAATTTAAAAAAAAAGCATGTAAACAAACAGCTTGGGCCTTAAGAGGTTAAATTAATGTTAATAATGATACAATGTTATGCAGAGGTGTACTTTATACAATTGTATAGACACATTTTACTATTTGTAGTCGCAATGGAAGGTGGGCGGGCACAAAAAATGTTTTTTTCTTCCTAGTGGGGGCGTAATAGAAAATATTTGAGAAGGACGTACATTATCTTTGTTGATTTCCGTGTGTCCGGTCCGTACAGATTTTGTGCAAAACATGTTACGTTTTTAAGTCTGCCAAAGCCCTTAAAAATATTTTAGTTGGTGGAATAATAATACAAAAAATGAAGAATAAAGAAAACTGATCATCACACGGAGGGAATTAGATTAGATACTTCACTAATTTGCTTTCTTGTCATGCTTTTTTGTTTTTATACTTCTTGGTTTTGAGTCCATTTCAGTTTCAGTGGCCCTTCCTTTGTTTATGTGGTGCACTGATCCCACACACCACCTGCTGCCGCCACTAATCACATCCCCTTTTATACCCGTCTCGACGTTCACTCGGCACAGGTCAATTGTTCGCTCTCTGTGACAGTTTACATTCGTTTGGCTCTCGTTTACAAACGTGTTATCTGCCTTGTATATGGAATTAAAAGACTCTTACCTGTACGCTGCTTCTGCTGCTTCCCGTCTTTTGCATCCTTGAAACACGACTGTTGGAGACATGCGACCCCTACGTAATAGCTTTGTCACCTGTAACACAAAAGCTAAGACGTGGATGTTTTGTTCAGATAGTTTAGCATTGACCGACAACAGGACTATTCAACTTATTTGTTTTGAGGGCCAAATTTCCAGAAAGCTAGGGACCACTAGGTCCGGATTTCTCCCTTCACTATTATTCTTATTTTGTATATTCCTGAGAACCTGGATCCTCTGCAATGGATGCTAGATTTTGTCTATTTTGTTAGAATAACACAATTTGGGTAAAACAAACAATCTGCTGTTATTAAAGACCAACAGAAAAAAGTTAGTCGAAGAGCCTCTATATGACAGTGTCTTTAGGAATCTGCTGCAATTTTTTAAAATAATATTCCATTTATATGGATTAAAATTATAAAGCGCTTTTGTCTCTTCCAAGATTTTAGAACTGCACATGCGGGCCGGTTCGGTGTCTTTTATGTACATGCATGTGTATATAAGTGCCAGTCTGCCCCACAACAAGGAACTTATGGACGACAACTTGGAAATACAGCTAAATAAATATGCAGGACTTGTGCAAATCTCTTCTGGTAAACCTTTTCCATACATGGAGGTATCGGTTGGTGTAATTAACGCAAAATAGTTCACTAAAATCGAAAATTCCAAAACGGCAAGATTGTTTTAAAAAAATATCGGCGGCACACATCCATAGGTTGATTTCAAATTTTCGGGACTTAAGGGGATCTCAAGTACACAAAAACAGGTGTCAACAGATAAGAAAAGTTGGTTTTGCATAAAGGGCCCCTTTTAAATGGGAATTGCGCTTTTTGCAATTTTGCCTATCGTTCGGCATCCTTATGAGAGAGAAGACAAAGACGACAAAAATGTTTTTATTTTTTTTGCATTCTAATTTGTAATTATCGGTTCTTTCTAGGTGGCTAGCAATGCAACTAATGGGAGCAATCTATTCTGCCTCAAAATCACTTTAAAAATGCATCCAAAAACCACCAACAATACTGCATTTACATTCCATAAACTGTATAACCAAACTGTAGCGACATTGTGTTTGTAAGAGCGAACACTGAGGAACTCATTTTTCTAGCGTAGTAACACATAGCCTTGCGACGGAATGCTACGGCATTAGCCGTAAGCTAGCTTTTGTGTCAGCACCCGAATGGCTTTTGAGTATGTAATGCACAACACAATGCGATAGGACACCAATCTGTACTGACTGAAAAACATGAACAATCATATTACAGTATCTGTAAACTATTAGCCCACATTTCATGTTTTGTTTGTACACAGCTAGCTCGACAGCACATGTTGCAATAACAAACATATTGCTGGGTATTGTGGCCCAACAGCTCAATTTTTGTTTCATCTGACATCACATGGACAAAGATAAGACCTTCTGGAGCAGGGGTCCCCAAACTACGGCCCGCGGGCCGGATACGGCCCCCCAGCGTCCAAAATCCGTCCCGCGGGAAGTCCCAAGTTAAAAAAAAACAAAAAAAAAACAAGAAACAAAAATTGTTTAATTTAAAAAAAAAAAATTGTCCTTACTAGAGGCAAAAAAAAATAATTTTAAGATCAAAAAACTTTTTTGTAGACAATTTATAAATACAGTCTAAAACATAATACGATACATTATGTATTACTATGCATTACATCAAATCTGTAGTGCAAAATAACTAAGCCAAAGCAAAATTTGCTACAATTTTTCATTCAAATAATTTGAATGAACATTTTTTATCTGTACCAGGCTTTTCCCTTCATGGAACTAAAAGTGGCGCACCGCCACGACAAAATCATAGCCGCCACACCTTGAAAATAAGGTTGTTCTTTTAACGTGAAAACAAATTAAAGTTATATCATGTATTGTAGGCTCCAAAAGAAGTTCCACAAAGTCTGAGGCTATTTTTTACTTTTATGACAACAACCGGCCCAATTCCAACAGGTTTTATCTCCCGTGTAAATACTTTTGTCTCCTTGCTTCCCCGGACACACAACAACACTTCCTCATTCTCCGCCAATCCACTTTCAGGCACAGACGATATGTTTGCAATCATGGGAAAAATGAACTTCAAATCAAAACCACACAAACATCAAACATTACCACCAGTAGGTTGTTAAAGTATGAATGGATCTACAAAAACCAAAACCAGTGAAAATCGTAAATAAAAACAATGATTTGCAAATCCTTTTCAACTTATATTCAATTGAATAGATTGCAAAGACAAGATACTTAACATTCGAACTGGTAAACTTTGTTATTTTTTGCAAATATTAGCTAATTTGGAAATTGATGCCTGCAACATGTTTCAAAAAAACTGGCACATGTGGCAAAAAGACTGAGAAAGTTGAGGAAAGCTCATCAAACACTTATTTGGAACATCCCACAGGTGAACAGGCTAATTGGTAACAGGTGGGTGCCATGATTGGGTATAAAAGCAGATTCCATGAAATGCTCAGTCATTCACAAACAAGGATGGGGCGAGGGTCACCACTTTGTGAACAAATGCATGAGCAAATTGTCCAAAAGTTTAAGAACAACATTTCTCAACAAGCTATTGCAAGAAATGTAGGGATTTCACCATCTACAGTCCGTAATATCATCAAAAGGTTAAGAGAATCTGGAGAAATCACTGCACGTAAGCAGCAAACCAACATTAAATGCCCGTGACCTTCGATTCCTCAGGCGGTATTGTTTCAAAAAGCGACATCAGTGTGTAAAGCAGGGGTCACCAACGCGGTGCCCGTAAGGACCAGATGAGTAGCCCGCTGGCCTGTTCTAAAAATAGCTCAAATAGCAGCACTTACCAGTGAGCTGCCTCTATTTTTTAAATTGTATTTATTTACTAGCAAGCTGGTCTCGCTTTGCCCGACATTTTTAATTCTAAGAGAGACAAAACTCAAATATAATTTGAAAATCCAAGAAAATATTTTAAAGACTTGGTCTTCAGTTGTTTAAATACATTCATTAATTTTTTTTACTTTGCTTCTTATAACTTTCAGAAAGACACTTTTAGAGAAAAAATACCACCTTAAAAATTATTTTAGGATTTTTAAACACATATACCTTTTTACCTTTTAAATTCCTTCCTCTTCTTTCCTGACAATTTAAATCAATGTTCAAGTAAATTTGTTTTTTTATTGTAAAAAATAATACATACATTTTAGTTTAATTCTTCATTTTAGCTTCTGTTTTTTCGACGAAGAATATTTGTGAAATATTTCTTCAAACTTATTATGATTAAAATTCAAAAAAAATATTCTAGCAAATCTAGAAAATCTGTAGAATCAAATTTAAATCTTATTTCAAAGTCTTTTGAATTTCTTTAAAAAAAAAAATTCTGGAAAATCTAGAAGAAATAATGATTTGTCTTTGTTAGAAATATAGCTTGGTCAAATTTGTTATATATTCTAACAAAGTGTAGATTGGATTTTAACCTATTTAAAACATGTCATCAAAATTCTAAAATCAATCTTAATGAGGAAAAATTACTAATGATGTTCCATAAATAATTTTTTTAATTTTTTCAACAAGATTTAAATTAGCTAGTTTTTCTCTTCTTTTTTTTGGTTGAATCTTGAATTTTAAAGAGTCGAAATTGAAGATAAACTATGTTTCAAAATTTAATTGTCATTTTTTTTGTGTTTTCTCCTCTTTTAAACCGTTCAATTAAGTGTAATTATCATTAATTATTAATAATAACAGAGTTAAAGGTAAATTGAGCAAATTGGCTATTTCTGGCAATTGATTTAAGTGTGTATCAAACTGGTAGCCCTTTGCATTAATCAGTACCCAAGATGTAGCTCTTGGTTTCAAAAAGGTTGGTGTAAAGCAGGGGTCACCAACGCGGTGCCCGCAGGCACCAGGTCGCCCGTAAGGACCAGATGAGTCGCCCGCGGGCCTGTTCTAAAAAAAAAAAAAAAAAAAAAAAAATTAAATTAAATTAAATCTACATAGAATAAACACAAGATACTCTTTCAATCAGTGCATCAACCCAAACAACCTCCCCCATGCACACTCATCCACACCCACTCACACAAAAGGGGTTATTTCTTTCTGCTACCAATATTTTGGTTCCCACAACATAGACAACACATCTGCAAGGGACACAGTCCCTGAAGCACACATGATTGTATAGGCTGCTGGTCCACTAACATTTTCATTAATTACTATTTTTTATGTAATTATTTTTATATTGTTTTACTTTCTTTTTTATCCGAGAAAATGTTTTTTATTTATTTATCTTATTTTATTTTATTTTTTTAAAAAGGGCCTTATCTTCAACAGACCAGGTTGTCAATGAAATTAGATTTTTTTAAAGGGTTTTTTAAACCAGGCCCAGTCCAGATAATGTCCAAGTCGGACTCAGCAACAAACACCTTCATTCATGTACACAGAAAAAAATTAGGGAACACAACAGATTGCATATAATTTATAAACACAATTACATTTTCAAAATAAGCATTTATGTACAGTCCAGATTATGTCCAGGTCACTCAAATTAGGGAACACAACAACAGATAGCATATAATCTATAAACATAATTATACTTTCAAAATAAGCCTTTGAGGACTTCTCATCTTTTTTTTTAATGTTTTTTGGCATCATTATCGTTTTCAACCATGTAACTTTCTAAAGTTAGAAAATACTGAATACATGTTTTAAAGAAAGTAATACTAAGTGAATATCTGTTTTTGGCCTTAAAAATAAACATTTTACCGCGTACTATAATTAAATTGACTAAATCATGATTGTCAATGAACTCTCCTAAAATAACAGAAACCACATTAAGCTTCATAAACAAACCAATCCTTAAACACATTTTTCCAACTTCCACCCAAAACAAAGACACATTATGACAATACCAAAACAAATGCAGGGTGGATTCAGGCTCCTGACAACAAAATGGGCAATCATCTGACTCTGTCATATTCCATAATTTTAACATTTTCCCTGTGGGTAAGAAGTTATAAATAATTTTAATTTGAAAATAACGATTTTGCACATCGATAGTGGTTTTATAGATTAGTTTGAATATGGCATCCCATGGCAACGGGCAGTCAAAAAAGTCCTCCCATTTTCCATTTGTGTTGTATGAGGCAGCCTTCAAAGATTTCTTTATTAAATAAAAATTATATATTTTTCTATTTATTTTAGTTCCTTTTTGCCAACTAGAATTTCTTATTAGAGGTTTACAAACTAATAATTTAGTAGTTCCATAATTAATTATTTGTTTCTATCTTTTCCCAATTACTCCAGTTAGTTGATAAAATGAAAAGCTTGAGCAAGCATCACCATACATAGCTCTAAATTCATCATACTTCATAATTTTACCATTCTCATTGATAATATCATTGACAAAAATGATTCCTCTTTCAAACATATTTTTCCAAAAGAAAGGCTTTCCATCTATTACAATATTGGAGTTCATCCATATTAACTGCTGCAAAATATTGTCTCTTTTTTCTGGCACATAAAATTGAAAACACCACTATGAGTGGATTGTTTCCTTTATGTTTCCCTGCAGACTCTCTGGGAGGGGATCACTTGTAAAAAAGGATACAATTTCTTTTGATACAGTACATGTTTTTTGTCCAACAGGACATTTGTGTACCACTCAATGTTTAAATACATCTTTGGAACAATTGATGCTTTTAAAGACAGACACATAGCTTCAAGGTTGAGAAGTTTCAGGCCCCCATATTCATACTCATTGTATAAAACCTTTCTTTTAATCTTTTCTGGTTTGCCGTTCCAGACAAAATCGAAGACCCTCCGCTCATAAATCTTAAAAAAGTTTTGTGATGGAGCTGGTAATCACAAAAACAAATAAATACATTGAGGAATAATTAACGAGTTGGCAATAGACATTTTACCATACAAGGTTAGGGATTACCATTTCCATAATTGCATAATTTTGTCCAGCTTTCTTAGTCGATTATCATAATTTACTGAGCCTAGATCTTCCAGAATCTCTGGGACAACAACACCAAGTATGTTAACTGGTCCATCTGTCCACAAAACAGGCACTTTGCATTCCATTCGAAAGGACGTTCCCTTTAGATTTCCGATCCTTAACATTTTACATTTATCATAATTAAGCTTAAGGCCAGATTGCTGTGAAAATATGTCCAAAAGATTAAGAAGGTTCCGCAAACAATGAGGAAAAATCTTATCTTTGTGAATCAGCCTTTTCTGACATGAACTTAATCAAGAACAAACACAGAACACGCCTCACTGATGCACATCTGCAAGACTCACTCTGAGTTGCAGTGTCAAGTTACACACCAGAGTACAACACACTAGTTAACAGCATGCAATGCCAGGCTTCCCACTAACTGACAAAGAAACAGATAACAGATTTGGTGTCCAGTTCAAAGTGTGACATGATTTAAAAATTTGAGAGTTGACTTTTGTATTTTACATGAGTTATTATTTGTACAAACATGGTGCAAAGTAATTCATGATTTGTTAAAAAATGTTAGTGGCTAGCTAGTTAAAATGGGATATTGTGATTTCACAAGACTGTCTTAGAAGTGATCATTTGAAAATGTTCAATTTGAAAAATGTGCACTTAGAGAAAATATAAAAATAAAGTGTTGCATATTGATATTTATCTGTTTCTATATATATTTATTGTGAGAAATCATTAAGATGATCAGTGTTTCCACAAAGATAAATATCATTAATTATTAATAATAACAGAGTTAAAGGTAAATTGAGCAAATTGGCTACTTCTGGCAATTTATTTAAGTGTGTATCTAACTGGTAGCCCTTCGCATTAATCAGTACCCAAGAAGTAGCCCTTGGTTTCAAAAAGGTTGGTGACCCCTGGTGTAAAGGATCATCATCGGCAGTCACTCGTGGTCGAGTATGACTGTCCTCAGAATGGATGGGTTCCCATTCGAGAGGATGCCTGCGCGTGCCGTCTTTTAGCGTGGGGAGACTGATGCGCCTGCCGCCACCACACGGTCCTTGGCAGAGAGGGGCCTTGATCCAGTGGCATGGATCCATGACGACTGGAGACCAACCTCTGTTGCAGCCTTCATCCGCTTTCAGTGCCGTTGTGACATGCAGTGTCATCCTCCGCCACTTCCACCGTTGAGGTCTTATATCTATTTAACCCATAGATGGGGCAGTGGTTGGCGGACGCCAGGGCGTGTCCACTCACTGGTGGGCCTGCACGCCTCGCCTCTGGGGCCCACTGATGCTCCGATATCCCCTACAGTTTAGCCTGTGTCCGCAAAGACGCAGTTTACCGTGTGTGGCCACGAGGAGGCACCACAGGGGTCTTGGTGGTGGAGAGGCTTTGTACCAGCAGGAGGAGACTTACGCACTCGGCTCCTCTTTTCACCCACCCAGGGGCTAGCTGGCGGTGATAGCTGTAAGCAGCGAGTAGCAAGCAGGGGCAGCATGCAGCATGCACTAACTACAAGCACTTCTGCCACAAATCTAAACGCACTGACGCATCACACGCACCCTGTGCGCGAGCACTCACACACAAAAAGGATATCACCACATGGGCTCAGGAACACTTCAGAAACCCACTGTCAGTAACTACAGTTTGTTGCTACATATGTAAGTGCAAGTTAAAACTCTACTATGCAAAGCGAACGTCATTTATCAACAACACCCAGAAACCCCGCCGGCTTCGCTGGGCCAGAGCTCATCTAAGATGGACTGACGCAGTGGAAAAGTGTTCTGACGAGTCCACATTTCAAATTGTTTTTGGAAACTGTGGACGTCGTGTCCTCTGGACCAAAGAAGAAAAGAACCATCCAGATTGTTATAGGCGCAAAGTTCAAAAGCCAGCATCTGTGATGGTATGGGGGTGTATAAGTTCCCAAGGCATGGGTAACTTACACATCTGTGAAGGCACCATTAATGCTGAAAGGTACATACAGGTTTTGGAGCAACATATGTTGCCATCCAAGCAACGTCTTTTTCATGGACGCCCCTGCTTATTTCAGCAAGACAATGCCAAGCCACATTCTGCACGTGTTACAAACCCCATTTCCATATGAGTTGGGAAATTGTGTTGGATGTAAATATAAACGGAATACAATGCTTTGCAAATCCTTTTCAACCCATATTCAATTGGATGCACTACAAAGGCAAGATATTTGATGTTCAAAGTCATAAACTTAAATTTTTTTTTGCAAATAATAATTAACTTAGAATTTCATGGCTGCAACACGTGCCAAAGTAGTTGGGAAAGGGCATGTTCACCACTGTGTTACATCACCTTTTCTTTTAACAACACTCAATAAACGATTGGGAACTGAGGAAACTAATTGTTGAAACTTTGAAAGTGGAATTCTTTCCCATTCTTGTTTTATGTAGAGCTTCAGTCGTTCAACAGTCCGGGGTCTCCGCTGTCGTATTTTACGTTTCATAATGTGCCACACATTTTCGATGGGAGACAGGTCTGGACTGCAGGCGGGCCAGGAAAGTACCCGCACTCTTTTTTTACGAGCCCACGCTGTTGTAACACGTGCTGAATGTGGCTTGCCATTGTCTTGCTGAAATAAGCAGGGGCGTCCATGAAAAAGACGCTTAGATGGCAGCATATGTTGTTCCAAAACCTGTATGTACCTTTCAGCATTAATGGTGCCTTCACAGATGTGTAAGTTACCCATGTCTTGGGCACTAATACACCCCCATACCATCACAGATGTTGGCTTTTCAACTTTGCGTCGATAACCGTCTGGATGGTTCGCTTCCCCTTTGGTCCGGATGACAAGATGTCGAATATTTCCAAAAACAATTTGAAATGTGGACTCGTCAGACCACAGAACACTTTTCCACTTTGCATCAGTCCATCTTAGATGATCTCGGGCCCAGAGAAGCCGGCGGCGTTTCTGGGTGTTGTTGATAAATGGCTTTCGCTTTGCATAGTAGAGCTTTAACTTGCACTTACAGATGTAGCAACCAACTGTATTTACTGACAGTGGTTTTCTGAAGTGTTCCTGAGCCCATGTGGTGATATCCTTTAGAGATTGATGTCGGTTTTTGATACAGTGCCGTCTGAGGGATCGAAGGTCACGGTCATTCAATGTTGGTTTCCGCTTACGTGCAGTGATTTCTCCAGATTCTCTGAACCTTTTGATGATATTATGGACCGTAGATGTTGAAATCCCTAAATTTCTTGCAATTGCACTTTGAGAAACGTTGTTCTTAAACTGTTTGACTATTTGCTCACGCAGTTGTGGACAAAGGGGTGTATCTCACCCCATCCTGTCTTGTGAAAGACTGAGCATTTTTTGGGAAGCTGTTTTTATACCCAATCATGGCACCCACCTGTTCCCAATTAGCCTGCAGTCCTGTGGGATGTTCCAAATAAGTGTTTGATGAGCATTCCTCAACTTTATCAGTATTTATTGCCACCTTTCCCAACTTCTTTGTCACGTGTTGCTGGCATCAAATTCTAAAGTTAATGATTATTTGTTTATCAGTTTGAACATCAAATATGTTGTTTTTGTAGCATATTCAACTGAATATGGGTTGAAAATGATTTGCAAATCATTGTATTCCATTTATATTTACATCTAATACAATTTCCCAACTCATATGGAAACGGGGTTTGTACAACAGTGTGGCTTCGGAGTAAAAGAGTGCGGGTACTAGACTGGCCTGCCTGTAGACCAGACCTGTCTCCCATTGAAAATGTGTGGTGCATTATTAAGCGTCAAATACGACAATGGAGACCCCCGGACTGTTGAACAACTTAAGCTGAACATCAAGTAAGAATGGGAAAAAAATCCACGTAAAAAGCTTCAAAAATTGATCTCCTCAGTTCCAAAACGTTTACTGAGTGTTGTTAAAAGGAAAGGCCATGTAACACAGCGGTAAAAATTTTTTGCAATGTGTTGCTACCATTAAGTTCTAAGTTAATGATTATTTACAAAACAAAATGAAGTTTCTCAGTTCAAACATTAAATATATTGTCTTTGCAGTCTATTTAATTGAATATAAGTTGAAAAGGATTTGCAAATGATTTGATTCTGTTTTTATTTACGATTTACACAACATGCCAACTACACTGGTTTTGGGTTTTGTATATAGCCTATTATTTGCGCACTATTAGTTGATGATTTCACCGAAAATTCGGCCGCCCAACAAAGACTTTGATCACCTAAAACAGCGCTGCCGAAACCGGATGTTGTGATGAAGTCAACAAGATGCACGGGATCGTCTGGAGCATAGTCAGCATGTCTGCGATGTGGATGTACTTCATCACATCCCATGATATACCCGACAACATTGAGCCCCAAAATCCCGCATCTTTGCTGCAGCTCGCTTTTTGTCGGAGACATCGAGGGACAGTAGTAGTCTCTAAACACAAGTACATTCTACAATAACACCAGAAAAAGATGCTAGATTTGTTGACGTTTTTGATAAAGAAAAAAAAAAATCACAAAAAATCTCTAGACTCTTGACAAATTCTCAACAAAGTACATTGTACAATAAGCGGCACACATTTAAAAATAATATAATATAAAAAATAATATAAATGTATATTTTGATACTAATTAACAATAACACAGATTTGTATTTAAATTTATGTTGACATTTTTGAGCCTTTTATAAAGAATCTCTTATCATCATATTTAATATGACATATTATGCATTAGATACCATGATGTCATTGTGACCACGCCCCCACCGCCACAGGTATCTTGGCAAACTAGGAGAAACCCTGTGTACACTACAAAACCGCATTTGTTTGTGAAAATAATAACAAAGAAGAATATGAAAATATCAATCTTAACATGCTAGTATCGATCCTATACCACCCTGAGTATGGGGCCTATCGATACCTCTCTTAGGCATGAACATACAGTATGAGCATGCTCCATCTGCAGCTTCGACCCAAACTAAGCCTGCTTTGTGTTCAGTCAGAGCTGTGCAAACGTGCAATGGAGTAGAACACAATGGGCACGCTGACTGGAATGAACCAACAAAACACGTACAAGTTTCAACAGTTTGAATATGTGGTAAAGTTGTTTATACATCTTTGTGCACTGAATATGTCTTTCTTATAGTCAGTGTACAAATTCGGGACAAAATAAATGTCTTATTTAATACTATTATTATTTATTGTAACATATTACAAAACTATTAAACAAAAGATGCGAAGGGCATTTTGATACTTTTCAATTTTTTTAACAGGCTGAAAATTATTTTAATTGTAAATATGCTAAGAAGTGTTCAATATTTAAAATTAAAAATACAACCTTGGATTTTAGCTCTGTGCTTGAGGTGACAAAACGTGTTATTATTTGTTGTAGTATTATAGTATCAACATTTTCTCACAATGTTTTTTTGTGCCACGGCTATTTGACTTAACGTATTTTCCGGACCATAGGGCGCATCGGATTATAAGGTCATTCTACCGAATTGGTTAAAAGTGAGGTATATACACATATATATAATATATAATGTAATATATAATGTACAATATCTTAAGTAACTTCTATTTTGCATTTTCAGACTATTAGGAAATGTTTTTCCTCTCACTTTCCTGTCACTACCAAAACAAAGCATTCAAATATACATATAACATGTTATGTTAACCTGTTAATATTATGCTTACTTCCCTTGCGTAAAGATGATTTTTTTTATTTTTATAATTACTGAGGTTTTTCTACAATAAAATCAATAAAAATGTTTTTTTTAAACAAATTTTCTTACTTGAATATATACAATTATTTAAAACCAATATGCAATATTTCATTCGAAAATGTATTACACTGATCAAATTGATTTCTGAGTTAATGATTTATGAAATTGAATATACAGTACAGGCCAAAAGTTTGGACACATCTTCTCATTCAATGCGTTTTCTTTATTTTCATGACTATTTACATAGTAGATTGTCACTGAAGGCATCACAACTATGAATGAACACATGTGGAGTTATGTACTTAACAAAAAAAAGGTGAAATAACTGAAAACATCTTTTATATTCTAGTTTCTTCAAAATAGCCACCCTTTGCCCTGATTACTGATTTGCGCACTCTTGGCATTCTCTCGATGAGCTTCAAGAAGTCGTCACCTGAAATGGTTTTCACTTCAAAAGTGTGCCTTATCAGGGTTGATTAGTGGAATGTATTGCTTTATCAATGGGTTTGGGACCATCCGTTGTGTTGTGAATGAGAAGGTGTGTCCAACACTGCAAAAACTGAAATCTAAGTAAGATTAAATATCTCAAATAAGGGTGATATTTGCTTATTTTCTGTCTGATAAGATAATTCTTCTCACTAAGCAGATTTTATGTTAGTGTTTTACTTGTTTTAAGGGTTTTGGTCCTAAATGATCTCAGTAAGATATTACAGCTTGCTGCTGAAATTTTATGACCTATATAAAACATGCTTGAAACTAGAATATAAACTGATGCAAAGCTGTGTCATCTACACTCACAAGTATAAAACTACTTTTTTAAAGTAATAATTTCTTACTTCAAGCATAAAAAAAAAAATCATGATGCCGAGCGCATATCATTACGTCAAGATAATGGCACAAGCGTTTACTTAATTTAAGAATATTTTTCAACATATTGAGCAAAAAGGTCTCATTTGTTTTCCTACCAAGAAAAGTGCACTTATTATTAGTGAGAATATACTTATTTTAAGGTATTTTTGGGTTCATTCAGGTTAGCTAATTTTACTTGTTTTGGAAAGTCTTGACAAGCCGAATTTTCTTGTTCTATTGGCAGATAATTTTGCTTAGTTCAAATAAAATACCCCTAATTTTTGTATTTTTTTCTTCTTGTTTTTGAACACTGACTTTTTGCAGTGAAACTTTTGATCTGTACTCAATCAGTGTCATAATATTTTAGTTGATATCTCAATACACTTTCTTTTTTTTGTAAACACGTAGTGTTTCGGTGGTGACCACTATTTTGTTTGCCAGTTTGTATCATATTCCCTCAACCTTATTGTCTAATATTAACTCACCACATGCTTGATGCTGCGAATATTTCAAACTCATATGGTTTTTGGTCAATAAAATCATTTATTTTTGGAGAAAACTGCTAATACCAGTTAAAAATAAGTACCCGCGTGGGTTCAGCATTCATTGGCAGCAAAG